>NC_025997.2:75347856-75397426 GCF_000442705.2 Elaeis guineensis
ATTAGATAATGACAAGCTCATAGGACCTAATTTCGATAGCTGGTATCGAAAATTAAAAATCATCCTTGAGCATGAGTGGATCCTTTATGTAGTAACGGATCCGGCACCTGAGGAGCCAGCCCCGAACGCTAGAGGGACGGTCCGAGATACTTACCAGAAGTGGCTCAACGACCGTACCACCATTCGATGCATAATGCTAGCGGCAATGAATAATGAGTTTAGCCGTAGGTTCGAGAACGCCCAGCCACAGGAGATGCTTCAAATGTTGAATGACTCCTTTGGCACGTCTGACGATGTTGAAAGGCACAAAACTAGTTGTGCCATTTTCAATACTCGGATGAGGGATGAGGCCTCAGTCATCGATCATGTATTGTATATGATCGAAATGATTGAGTGCCTAAATAAACTGGGCTTTCCCTTGCACGAGCAGCTCGGTAAGGATGCGATCCTTAATTCTTTGTCCAAGTCCTTCCTCCCCTTTCTTACTCATTTTTGGATGACAAAGCCTGCAGTGAACTACCACGACTTATTGGGATTGCTGCAGAACTTTGAGAAGGACCACCAGCTCCATAAGGAGTCGGTGATGTTGTGGGAGGGTCTTCTTCTGATCATCGACCCTTTAAGAAAGGGAAGAGGAACAAAAAGAAGAAGAATAAGAAGCTACAGTTGCATGCTGGGACGTCTGCACAGGGTCAGACCAAGAAGCGCAAGCCCGACCAGAGCCAGGCAGAGTGCTTCTTTTGCAAGAATCAGGGGCACTGGAAGAGGAACTATCCTTTATACATTGCCTCCCTGGACCCGAACAGGCCGAGAAAGAAGCAAGGTAATTATATGATAACACCTTGCAACTTTTCTATTTGTGATACTACTGTCTGGATATTGGATACCGGAAGCCCCTATCATATTTGCAATTCGATGCAGGGTCTACAACTCAATAGGAGATTTGATGACAGTGAGAGGTTCCTGAATGTTGGAGATCGAAGCAAAGTTCTAGTTCTAGCTTTAGGAATCATGAACCTTGTAATCAATTCTCGTAATGTAATTCTGAGTGAATGTCACTATTGTCCAAGATTTTTATTAAATATTATCTATGTAGGCCTTTTGGCCATGAACAGTTATCAATTTTTAATAAAAGGAAATATTTATAATATCATTTTGAATGGTGTTACAATGTTTGTTGGATAACTAAATAATAGAATTTACTTACTATCACATCCTGTTAATATGGTTCAAACCTCCGATAAATGCTCTAAAATAGATAATGTGTCAGAAGTCTACCTTTGGCACGGTAGGCTAAGTCATATCAATAAAAACAGGATAAACAGGTTGGCTCAAGAAGGACTTCTTGAAGTTGGTGATTGTGAATCACTTTCAACCTGTGAGTCCTGTCTTCTTGAGAAAATGACCAAGTCACCTTTTACTGGAAAAGGTGAGAGAGCCAGTGAACTCTTGGGTCTGGTATATTCTGATGTATGTGGACCCATGAGCTCAAGTGCAAGAGATGGATATTTCTATTTCATAACCTTCACAGACAACCTATTGAGGTATGAGTATGTCTACTTAATGAAGCATAAGTCGGAGTCGTTCGAAATGTTCAAACTATTCCAAAATGAGGTAGAAAAACAAACTAGGAAGTGTATTAAAACTCTTCAATCTGATCGAGGAGGTGAATACCTTTCCAATAATTTTCTGACATATCTTGGGGAGAATGGGATTCTCTCTTAGTGAACTCCTCCTAGAACACCACAACATAATGGTGTGTCTGAAAGGAGGAATCGGATCTTGTTGGACATGGTTCGATCCATGATAGGGTTTGCTGGTCTACCGATCTCCCTCTGGGGATATGCACTTGAATCGACTTGTAACCTTCTAAATAGGGTTCTGAGTGAGTCTATAACCAAAATGCCATATGAGATATAGATAGGACGTAAGCCAGTACTCTCGCACCTTAGGGTTTGGGGGTGTCCGACTTATGTTAAATGTTTAATTACGGACAAGCTTGGACCTAGGTCTAACAAGTGTAATTTCATAGGATACCCAAAAGAGACCAAAGGGAATTATTTCTATCTAGCTGATGAGCAAAAGATGTTTGTCAGCCTTAAGGCAATCTTTTTGAAAAAGGAGTTCCTTGGTGAAGGGACTATTGCCTCTAAGGTTGAACTTGAGGAAGTTTGGCAGGTGGAAAAACCGACACAAGTAGCTGAACCTGAACCAGATTTGGTTAGATCAGATCCAGAGCCCATTGTTCCTGCACCCTTAAGGCGATCTGGTAGAGTACCACTTCAACCGGACAGATACTATGGTTTTTTGATCCGGGACGGCGATCCTGTCGAACTTGATGAAAACGATGAGGATCCGATCACCTACATGGATGCAATGCAGAGACCTGACTTTGAGAAATGGCTAGAGGCCATAAAATTTGAAATGGAGTCCATGAAGGTCAATGATGTGTGGACATTGGTTGACCCACCCGAAAGAGTAAAACCCATAAGGTGTAAGTGGGTCTTCAAGAGGAAGAGGGGCGCAGACGGAAAGGTGGAGACCTATAAAGTCGGTCTGATTTTTAAGGGATATCATCAACGTTATGGTATAGACTATGACGAGATATTTTCTCCTGTGGCAATGCTCAAATCCATTCAGATTATGCTTGCGATAGCTGTCCATCTGGACTATAAAATCTGGCAGATGGATGTGAAGACAGCTTTCCTAAATGAAGAGCTGGACGAAGAGGTGTATATGATACAACCTGAAGGATTCACATCCACAGAAGAGTCTAAGATGTGCAGGCTACGAGGTCCATTTATGGACTTAAGCAGGCATCCCGGAGTTGGAACATATGTTTTGATAAGACGATCAAGATGTATGGCTTCGTTAAGAACGGAGAAGAGCCCTACATTTATAAGTGGGCTAATGGTCCAGTAGTGGTATTTCTTGTATTGTATGTGGATGACATTCTCTTAATTGAGAATGATGTCCCTGCATTACAAGGAATAAAGATTTGGCTGTCGTCACAATTCTTCATGAAGGATCTGAGAGAAGCTTCCTACATCCTAGGGATGAGGATCTATAGGGATAGATCTAAAAGGTTGCTTGGCTTATCCCAGTCCACGTACATTGATACTATGCTGAAAAGATTCAGCATGAAGAATTCCAAGAAAGGCTATCTACCGATAGGCCATGGAATTTCTATCTCGAAGAGGGATTGTCCGACAACACCTCAAGAGAGAGAGCGTATGGGTAGAATTCTATATGCTTCGGCAGTGGGATCTATCATGTACGCCATGATATGTACATGACTAGATGTGGCATACTCACTAGGGATAGTGAGTAGATACCAATCTGATCCAGGAGAGAATCACTGGAAGGTTGTTAAAACCATCCTGAAGTATTTAAGAAATACTAAGGACCAGTGGCTTGTTTATGGTGAATCGGACTTGAGACTTATAGGGTTTACAGACTCTAGTTTTCAGTCCGATCACGATGACAGCAAGAGTGTGTCGGGATTTATTTTTACCCTTAATGGTGGGACTGTCTGCTGAAAAAGTTTCAAGCAGCACACTGTGGCTGATTCAGTTTACGAGGCAGAGTATGTCGCTACATCAGATGCTACCAAAGAAGCGGTGTGGCTGAGGAAATTCATCACCGAGCTCAGAGTAGCACCCTCCCTTGTTGGTCCAATTCTGCTCTACTGTGACAGCTCTGGAGCCATTGCTCAGGCGAAGGAACCGAAGGCACACCAGCGGACGAAGCATATTCTACGCCGCTACCATCTCATCCGAGAAATCATGGATCGAGGTGACGTCGACCTTCAGAAGATCGACGGAAAGGAGAACCTGACCGACCCATTCATTAAAGCCATTACGGTGAAGGAGTTCGACGATTTCAAGTCGAAGATGGGTATTAGATACTACACCGATTGGCTTTAGACCAAGTGGGAGATTGTTGGAAATAGTATCCCAAAGTCAATCGTCAGCCTGTTGACGGTTGTGCTTATTCTTATATTAGTATATAATTATAAATAAATAAAAGTTATTTTAGCATTTCCATCACAAATTGTTTCATCTTCTAATGAACTCCTGTGTTGTGGTGAAGTCCTTAGGACTATTTAGACTCAACAAAGGAGGATTTGTCGTTTAGTCCTTAAACCTGTTCACGATCAAATGATACGTTGTTACCAAGGACGATAATATTTTTCAAGCATAGGTCATTGTGTGCCATATGGGTTGGTTGTCCTCTTAACCAAAGAGTGTGGAGACACTGGTATGGCATACAGTTGAGATGTAAGGGTACATCTTCACTGAATGTGACCGACTCTGGAGCTATTTCTACTGTCGAGATTTTCTCCGATGGGATATGGGTATAAATGTCTCTCCGACCTGAGACCGCCATGGTGACTTACAAGCAACTCACTGCACTTAGGCACTGGACTACCTGAATTTCTAATTCAGTGATGGAAGGATGCTGGGTGTAGTCAAGTACTTGACATGTCGGTGCGTGTGTCAAGATAGGATTGACCACTCCAGTTCTGGAGCTGTATACAGTCGTATTTCAATTTAGCAAAATCTTGGCCAAGGTAGTCCTAGTGAGGAGTCACAGGACTGTTTGAGTTGAGCACGATTCGGATGATCTAATCAGGGTTGACAGTTTAAACCTGAGTCATCCTAAACACAGGGGTCAAAAGGGATGAATTATACAGTAACCATATTCACGTAGTTTCTGAATGTTGCGATTGTGACTATTCGACCTATCCGAACGTCGGGTACCATTACTAGATGGTCACTTCGATTAGTACAGAAATTGATTTCTGTGCTACAAGCTTAGGTTCGAACCTACGGAGTCACACACATTAAAGGTTCCTATCTGATCTGATGGCTGATGAAGAGTCCTAATGCTCGTGGACTATGAGTCCTACGTGTCTGGGACTCTATGATCGAGAATTAAGATTCTCCGATCATGAGTTCCATACATTTTGGGTATCGGGGTCAAGAGTCCCACTGGTTTGGGACTCTTCAATCAAGGTTTCATATCGATGGACTTTGATTACCCGATTGCCCATCGGATTTAGACTCAGTATTTATGAGAGGTTTAATTAGTGATTTGATCTCTAATTAACTCAATTTGATTGAGTAATTATTTTTGGATCAAGTCCAATTGAATTGGATTCAGTTGGGTTTGACCCGATTAGGTTAAGTGTTGACCTAATCGTCAAAGTGGTTTGGTCCCTGATTTGATCAGGGGTTGGGCTTAGTCAATTTCTGATTTGATTAGAATTTTATTGAGCCTAATTAAGCTTAATTAAGTTGGATTTAATTTAGTCTAATTGTGCTTAACCTATTTTGATTAGGTTGGCTCAATTAGGTTCAAACCACCTTGACTTTTCTCCCTGTGCCACCTCACTTCTTCAGCATCCATTTGAATTCACGAGAAGCAACTTCTCATGAATTTTCTCCCACGTAGAAGGCATCTCACGCCCACACTTGTTTGCCAAATTTTGGATAAACTTGATTTGTTAGCCATTCAAATTCAAAGGGTGTTTGAATTTAAATGGATAACTTATCCCTTGCGCCTTCTTGCCTTATCCATCTTGTGCGCCACTTATCATACACGAGAAAGAGTTTCTCATGAAAACTCTCCATGCACAAGAGAAGCCACGCCTCCTCTCTTCTCACGTGTAGAATGGATAGGATTGAGTTGGTTGGCATTTGAATTCAAATTCGATTTGAATTCAAATGAGCAATCACTTATCTTTATCCTCTCACACGGTAAAAACACTGCAAAGATGCAGTCTTGCATCGTTTAAAAAAGGAGATAAGAGAGGGCATGTGCACAGATGATCAGAGAAAAAAGGGTGGCATGAGAGAGGTTTCTTGCATGAGAAAAGAAAAGAAAAAAAGAGAAAAGGAGAGAGAAGTGGGGGCAAGCTTTTCTTGTGTACCCTAGGGTTTTGGCTTACGGTTTGGGAAGTGAGAACATGAGCTACAAGTGTCGTGAGCCCACCAAACATTAGGGAGAGCATCATCAACCTCTCTATCATCTTTGCTGATAATTTAGAGCATCTGAGGAGTCGGCAAACATCGATCGAAGGAGTTCGATCAACATCAGCCATCAAAAAGGTGCAGTCACGAACTAGCATTCATAAGGAGCCGATCAAACTGGAAGCTTCATGTGCATGATCCGCAGAGGCCAGACACACTGTGTGGCTGCATTGCGATGATCAGACCCTCCCGATGGTGATCAGATTACGGTGATCAACTACCCGCACAAAGGTAATATATTCTGAGCACATAACAGTAAATTATTTACTATTCAAATTTGAATTTCTAATTTAAATGCATGCATGCTATATATCATATTTAGATCCTAGTGTAGGGTAAACATAGGTTAATTAATTAAATTAATTAATAATTTTTACTGTAAAATAGTGATTTTGAAAAAATTTTAAAATTACCATTTTACCCCTACACTAAAATTCACTTCATATACCATATCTGGTCTTGAATATGGAGAATTTAGATGACACCCAAACCTTTATTTTTTGCAATGCTGGAATGCCATTCTCGATTAAGAGAATTTCATCCATAGACAACACAAGGAATAACACTACAGAATATTTTGCCCACTTATAAATGCAGGGTTCCTCTTTGTTCATAACAAAGGCATATGTTCAAAATGTATGTTCCAACTCTGGGATGATAGCGAAATGGGTTTTATAGGTCTCCACCTTTCTATCTATGCTACTCTGATCTTTTTGAAAAATTAATTCACACCCAATGGGTTTCATCCCTTCAGGTGAATCATCTAGTATCCATACACTATTGATTTTTATGGACTTCAATTTGGATTTAATGGCTCCAAGCCACTTCTCAAAGTTAGACCACTGCATTGTATCCCTATAGGTGATCAGATCCTTGTTAATCTCATCAAGATCAACAGGATCGCCGTCCCAGACCTAGATACTGAAATGTCTGTCCAGCTAATGTGGTACTCTACCAGATCTCCTTAAAGGTGTTACTTTAATGTGTTCAGAGTTTGATCTAATCAAATCTGGTTTTGTAGGTTTACTAGATTATATCGGTTCATTTTCTACCAGTCAAACTTCCAAGTTCAACTTGATAGGCATCAGTTCCTTCTCTAAGGAACTCCTTTCCAAAAGAAATGCCCTATTGCTGATGAGCATCTTATGTTCTTCAACATAATAGAATTAGTAACCCTTAAACACCTATTGGACGAAGAACCAAGTTTATCTGTATGCAAACCTTTGACATAGGCCAATCAACTCCAAACCTAAAGGTAAGAGAGTGTAGGTCCATGCTTGATCCATATCTCATATGGAATCCATACAACAGACTTACTCAGTATATTTTTAGAGTAAAACAGGTAATCACAAAAGAGCATAATCCTGAAACAGGCAGAGAAGTGAACCCTATCGTGGATTGAACCATATCTAACAAAGTTCAACTTCTCCTTTCAGATACACTGTGTTCCAAAACGAAATCCACTAAGGGAGAATCCAATTCTCTCCTAGATATGTCTTAAACTCACTGGATAAGTATTCGCCTCCTCGATCTGATCGAAGAGTTCTAACACCTTATCCAGTTTGTTTCAATCTTTCATTATTGAATCATTTGAACATTTCAAATGATTTAGGCCAGATGCACCCATGCCCAGATAGGTCGTCTGTAACAAAATATTAATATCTTCCTCTGGCACTTAAGTTCACAGGTCCACATACATCACTATATATGAGACTTAGAACTTCATCAGCTCCTTCACCTTTTCCATTAAAAGGTAACTTTGTCATCTTTCCAAGAAGACAAGACTCACAGGCTATCAATGATTCATAATCATTGATGTGAGGTTTCCTTCTCAAGCTAATCCGTTTATCCTGTTCTTATCAAGGTGACTAAGCCAAAGATAGACATTCATGATATTATCTAACTTGGGTGTGTACATTACACTTAATAGGTTGTGTAAATGTTAAATATCATTTCCTTCTTGTCCATGTATTATTGTAACATTATTCATAATAATATCACAATAATCTTCCTTTATTAATGAATGATAATCATCTTTGATCAAAAGGCCAACAAAGATTACATTCATCATAAACAATGGACAATAGTAACAA
This sequence comes from Elaeis guineensis, assembly GCF_000442705.2. NCBI lineage: Eukaryota > Viridiplantae > Streptophyta > Magnoliopsida > Arecales > Arecaceae > Elaeis > Elaeis guineensis. The sequence continues at coordinate 75,355,985 of NC_025997.2, forward strand.
TTACTCTAAATGACAATATTTGAAAATAAGCTCTACAATTCTTAAAATTAGGATTTGAATAAGACTTCCATCCCTAGCATTTAAGAATTTCTCATCATTTTCAAATATTTCACTTACTAGCAACAAATTACATAAGACCATCGGTATCTAATACCTAGGTAGTAGAATTACATAGAGAAACTTTAAGGTGTTATCATATAACATCCTTGATGAGCAACACTTGCTCCTTTCTCTTGTTCAGCCTATTATGATCAAGGAAAGCAAGATAATTCTTTTTCCTATGACCCTGCTTCTGACAGTAGAAGCAACATGCCTGATTTGGATCGATTTTGGACTAATTATTTTGACTGGACTAAGAAGCTCCGATACAAACCCATTCATATTGCTGAACCAAATTCAACTTTCGATACTAATTAACGAAGTTGGATCCCATAAGTCATCACTGTCTAACAGCGATTGGAGCAATTAAGGTTTAGCCTTATTTTGAGAAAAGAGAACAATGACCTAATGTATATGAATTATTTTAAGCCTAGAGACTTGGACTTTAGTCTCAAGGTTCTCCCACTATTTTGTTCAAATTGGTAGCCTCTACCTCTAATTCAAAAAATTACTTTAATTTTCTAGTAGGTACTAGAATCCACATAGACTACAGACAAACTTTGGTCGGCCAACCCATCTGCATCTACGAGTAGGTTCATTAACCAATTGTTTCTCCAAACAACTTCTAGTAATTTAATTTTTCCCTAGAAACCTAATCAGTAGGCTTTGGCCTCCACTGTAAGGATCCAGTTAGGTCCAACCATTAACATGACCATATTTGGTGCATCTAACCAACGAATGATTAAGTCCAACTTTGGATGGCTCACCTAACCACCATTAGAGAGATACTTCCAAGTAATCATATGATGAGTGATAATTCTATTAGTCAACAAGCACCAGGCCTTTGGGTCTGCAATAATTATTGAGTTAATGGACTCATTATCAAAACACCTTAATGGGAGGCTATGATTCAGTTATCTCCATAACTTTGTCATTTTAAGGATCAAATAATTTTAGAGGATTTAAAATTATTAGTGCTTTAAGGATAGAAAGGACATGGACCAATTTGCTTCCACTGACTTCATCAAGTCAAATCCTCCCACTAACTTCTCAAGTCATTAACAAGAACTAGGATCAAATTTGATCCATGGACACCTAGATCAATCTCACTGAATGAAATCAGACTCACTGATTTTCTATGTGACATGGGTTAGTACGAATCAATGAACAACCTAATCAAGACCAAATTAACCACATTGGCCAAGTAAATATGATCGGTGGGAGGGTCTGCCAAAGCTTGCCTTAGACACCATAAGAAATGGCCAGGTAAGCGGGCTCCCAATTAAAAACTACCGATCAGGTTTACCTTAGACACCAACTGGTTTATTAGTTTTGATTTGGTCTGCCTAAAGATTCGGGCTCAGCCGCTGAGCCACGATCAGTGTCCATTTGTTAGATATATGGACTTTGATCAACTACAACTATTAAAGTGATCTATAGAAATGACCTAATCCTAATTAACTTTTAATTAGATTTGATCAATTTCTTAACTTAGTCCATATTTAATCTAACCCTAGGTCCTACCCAGTTCACGACCTAATCAAAGCTAACCCATTACCCTTTAACCCATGTTTTATGAAATTATCTTAGGATCTTTAAATCACAAATCTAGATCCTAAACAATCACTTAATTCTTTTAATTAAGTTCATGGCTGAGGATTGGGGTTTGGCATTTTGAAAATTATTTTCAACTTTTGAAAGATTTAATATAATTTAGTATTTTTTCACTAAATAGGTCGACTCATTTCAAAAATGAATCGGCTTATTTCACTAACAAATATTAAATATAGGTTAAAATAATTAAAATCAGTCAGAAATATAATTTAGCCAATTTTTCAGTCGAGCTGGCATGCTGGTCGAGCCGGTCCAATTTTCGAGCGAGTCGGTTCGATTAGCAAACAGAACCTTTACAAGATCCTATTCTTGACTGATTTTAATCTACATACATTACATAAAATTTTATAAAATAAAATAGACCCAATCTAAAATATTCATGACAAGATTTATTTAAACTCTTTTAAATTTTCTAGATCGCAACGTATCAGGACAACCTTTACATTGTAAGGGGTAAACCTTACAGCAGGACAACCTACAGTCCGTGTGATCACTATTTTATTTTTCAAATTTATGTTAATGCAATCATGAACACGTTATAGAAGAACCTGGCTCTGATACCACTGTTGGAAAAGGTGCAGGGTTTCATGCATGAATTTCAAAATATTTTTGAAAGAATATGTAAATTAAATAATTTAATCTACAAATACATGTAATCAAATTATTAAATTCTATAATTAGGATCTATAACATATCATATTATATTTATAAATAAGGAAATAAAAGCTTTGGTATTGATCAAATCAATACCTTAGATCTAAAATAGTTTTAGATCTAAAACTTAGATCACATCTAGATAAGAGAAGAGATTAGATCTCTTACCTTCATGTAGGTCAAGAACTCTATGATTAATTTTATTTATTATTTTTAGAGTTGTACACATGTCCGACCTCTACAGGTGATCTACACAAGGCTGCAACAAAATCAAAGATTCGTCGAATGAAGATCCGCTCGAAGTGCTAGCTTCTTGCAGATCCCTCCGGATGATTAATCTAAAAAATATTCTTCGGATCTCTTGAACATTCCAAGAGATGAAGAATATGAGGAGAAATAAGGGAGAAGTTAAACCTTTTGGCCTCTCTAAAATCAAAAATAATATGTAAAAGAAAAGGGTCCTAAGAGAAGACAGATCTTCTCTTTCAGTACATCAACGATTGATGTCCTGAGAACATCTCTATGCTAGGATATGAGAAGACCTTCTTCTCTAGATATTTTTTAAATTTTTAGATCTTATGATATCTGATTTTTCTCATAGAAAAATCTCATGATTTATGGAGAAGAAGGGTTCTAAAAGAAATCTTAAGAGAAGACCTTCTTTTCTTCTTCTTCTCTCATCAGAACATGATCAAATCATGTCCAAAATTAGATCACCGTGCTCCAACTCATTGGAGCATAGATCCACCATGCCATCCCTCTTTCCCTCTCATATTTTATCACATAAAAATATAAAATAAAGGGAGAATAATTTGAAAAAAAAATAATAAGAGAAAATAATCTTTTCTCTTACCTTTTGTTTCTACAAGACATCAACTTTTGATCTCTTGATAGAAGACTCTTCTCCAAGAAATTTGATGCCTTAAACCATCCATTCCATCCTCTTTCTCTCTCATATATTATCACATAAAAAATATAAAAAACAAAGAGAGAATAATATGAAAGAAAAACAATGAGAGAAGATAATCTTTTCTCTTACCTTTCTCTCTACAGGATATCAACCTTTGATCTCTTGATTGAAGACTCTGCTCCAAGGATTTTGGCACCTCAAACAACCCATTCCTTCTTCTTTCTCCTCTACTATTTTTATCTAAAATCCATGAATGTTTGGCTCCTATTTGGTAGCATATGGGGTGGCAACTTTTTATATGGTAGACTAGGTCATAAAACCTAGTCTAACAAGGAATCCATGGGGCATCCAACTCTTGGATGCCCCTTGCCTTATAAATTTCGTGGAGAGCATGAAAATAACCACAAAAGGGGTGACAAAAAGTAGGGATAAGGATGGAGAAAGTTGGCGCATGAGAGGAGGGAAGAGTCTTTGTGAAGAGGGACTCTTTCAAACAAAAGAGATAAACTTAAAATATTTTTCATAATTAGCCAAATCTCTTTTCTTATTTAATCAAATCAAATCTAATTCAAATCTCTAGAATAAGTGGTGTGAGATAACATTCCTTGGATGTAGATATCATAGAAAAATATTTAAAAATTAATTGATGGGTGTGGGCTTGAAATTTCTTAGGTGGCGCAAGAGAAGAGATGGAGTCCTAGTCTAACTAGGATTCTTATGTAGATTAGATTAAACACTTTGAACCCAATCCAAAGTAATTGCAACCTAATTAATGGTGATCCTAGTCCAACTAAGATTCCAATTAAATTAGATTAAACTATATTTAATTTTAATTTAAATCCTAACTTAATTAGGAATTAGGTGCATATAAGTCCTAGTCGAACAGGGACTTGTTCTCCCTTGTAATTGACTTATCCAATAAATTAATTAGAATTAATCTAATTAAATCCAAACTAATTTTAATTGAATCAAATTCAATTAGACTTGATCTCAGCCCAATTTCTCAATCAGATTAAGCCATTTAGCAATCCAATTGCTAATCGATCCTCCTACAACACTTGCATTAGGTCAAACATCAATCACATTGATCGTTTAACCTTAGAACGATTCTCAATCGTCGATTAACCATCTGCTTAGGTTACAACCTCTTATGTGTGTGATCCTATAGGTTTGAACCTAAGCCGATAGTATAGAAACCAATTTCTATACCAGTCGAAGTAACCATCTAGCAATGATTCCCGACGTCCAGATAGGTCGAATGTATGCAAAGCAACATTCTAAGAACCCTGACCCATGGTTACTGTATAATTCATCCTTTTGACTAATAATGCTCAAGATGACTTTGAGTATGCTATCAATCACTCATATAAGTCATCTCTATTGTGTTTTAAAATTTTGCAAATCCTGTGATTCCTCACAAGGATTACCCAGGCCTAGGTTTTGCTAAATTGAAACACAATGAGACATTCTCCTCCTAAAGTTAATCAGGAGTGGTCAATCCCATCTTGACTCATACACCGACTTCACAAGTACTTGACTCTACCCAAAAATCTTTCGAACCTATATTAAAAGTACAGACAGTCCGACACCAAAATACAGTGAGTTGCTTGCAAGTCACCGTGGTGATCTCAGGTCGGAGAGACACTTATACCCATTGGCCTTAGCTAACTACTCTTGACAGTAAAGTATTACATTGGTCACGTTCAATGCAGATGTACTTCTACATCTCACCTGGATGTCATACCAGTGTCTCTACACCACTTGGTTACGAGGACAACCAACGCAAATGGCATACAGTGACCTACACTTGATAAGTTATCATCCTTGTTAATAACTTATCATTTGATCATGAACAATATAAGAATCATCCGATAAATCCTCCTTTATGGATTGATTGTGTTTCTAAGGACTTCATCATAATTTAAGAGTTTATTTAAGAAAGATAAAACTTTTATGATGAACTTGCCAAATAACTATTATTATTAGATAATTCATATACTAATTCTAATCATCTACCACCTAGATGATAGGCTTTAGGATATATTTCCCAACAAAATTAATGTTACATCATAAACTATGGCTAGTTTATTATGTTAACACAATGCTTGTCATAAAGATTGATATAACATAATCCTGGTGCATAGAAGATGCTTACGGCAATTTTGAATGTACTACTTTGTTGTGTTAATACAAAGACAGTTATATTCAAATTTGACTATATTGAAATGAAGGACTTACTTAACTAAAATATTATAGCTTATTATGTTAACACAAGTCTAATAATATTTTAGAGGCCAAGATATGATATTGAGAATTGTATGAGATGCAATTGGAAAGAGTTTCCTATCTATGAACTCATAAGGGTTTGTTGTGCTAACACAAGATCATTATAAGGAATTAGGGTCTCAATCCTATTAAGATAAATATGTAATATATCTCGTTCATCATAGTAGAGGGTTATGATGTTCGATAAAATAGTGAGAGGCATAATTAAATCTAAAGATCTTATTTAATTGTATGAGTCAACTTGAGTTGTTTGCTTATGTAATGTTCTTTATTTATTGTAGATTAAATTTTATAAATGGCATCTTCACATCATTGTGAGAAATTTTAGATTTCAACAAGTTGATCAATCTCAATTATGTGGACTGGTTGAGAAATTTAAAAATCATACTCACTCAGAAGAAGCTCTCCTATATTCTTGATGTCTTCGAACCACAAGAGGTTGGAGATGATGCCATAGAGGAGGAGGTATCCACATACAGGATGTGGAAGAATGACAGTTTGACTATCAAGTGTATTATACTGGCCTCTATAAGTAATAAATTACAGAAGCAGTATGAGATCCTGGATACTCAATCCATACTCCTCAATCTTAAAGAGTTGTATGAAGAAAAGAGTAGGACTACTAAATATGAGATATCTAAGTAGTTATTCTGTACTAGAATGACTGAGGAGTCATCCGTTCAAGATCATGTCCTGAAGGTCATTGACCTGATCACTATATTGGATCAATTTGATTTTGTGATGGATGGAGAATTAAGTCAAGATTTGATCCTGCAATCTCTCCTCAAGTCGTTCGCTCAGTTTGTCGTGAACTATCACATGAACAAATTGAATACCTCTTTGTCTGAATTATTGAATATGCTCAAGATAGCTGAGAGCCACATTAAGAAAAAAAAAGCTCCACTTCTTCTTGTGGATAAAACCTCTAAGAAGAAGTCAGGTTTTAAGGGTTCAAAGAAAGCACTGAACCCTAAGAGTGGCAAGATGAAGAAAAAGGAGAAGAAAGTCTCCGGACAGGGTACCTACTTTCACTACGATAAGGCAGGATACTGGAAAAGAAATTGCAAGTTATATCTTGCAACTGTAAAGGCTGGTGCAAGCGATGCACCAAAAGATATGTATGAGATATAATTCTGTCATTAAGCTCTTCCAATTCAGACTCTTGGGTATTGAATACCGCCTGTGATTTTCATATCTGCAAGTCATTGCAGGGGCTATAAAATATTAGAGTACTGAAGAAGGATGACTTCAAGCTCTACAGTGCTAGAGGAGAGTCCATCCAAGTAGAGGCTGTAGGGACATATATGTTGAAGTTACCTTCTGAGAAGATCTTAGAGCTAGAAAACTATTATTATATACCTAAGATCATTAGAAATATTATTTCTGTACCGTTGCTATTGTAATGAGATTATGAAATAAATAGAAAGAGCAATAGTTGCTCAATTTTTTTTTCTAATGAAATTTTTTGTTATGGTATTATTAATAATGATCTTTTGATTCTATCTAATGATAATATTTTTTTATATTGATAAAAGTAAAAAGTGAAAGCAAGAAGAGTTGAATAATACTTTACTTTGGCATTATCAACTTAGTCATATAAGTGAGATAAGGATTAACAAGTTATACAAAGAAGAGTTCTTTGATCCTTATGATTATGAATCATTAGGTACTTGTAAATCTTATCTTATGAGAACAATGACTAAGACTCCATTTAGTAGACATAGAGAAAGGACAAGTGAGTTATTGAGACTTGTACATACTGATGTATGTGATCCTATAACAACAGAAGTCAGAGGAGGATACTCTTATTTTATAATGTTCACTGATGATTTATCTAGGTTTAGATATGTATATCTTATGAAACATAAATTCGAGATCTTTGATAAATTTAAAGAGTATCAAAGTATGGTCGAAAAATAAACTAAAAAAAATATTAAAATTTTTCAATCCGATCGAGGAGAAGATTATTTATCCAATGAGTTTCTAGATCATCTTAAAGAAAATAAAATTCTTTCAAAATGGATCCCTCCCTATACACCACAGCTAAATGGTGTAGTAGAAAGGAGAAATCGCACTTTATTAAATATGGTGCGGTCCATGATGTGCCTTACAAATTTATCTATTTTCTTCTAAGAATATGCCCTAGAAACTGCTGTCTATATCCTAAATAAAGTACCTTTAAAATTTATGCTAAGCACTCCATATGAGATATAGAGAGGAAAGAAGCCTAATCTTAAGTATCTTAAGATATGGGGCTGTCCAGCTTATGTTAAAAGAAATTTTGGACATAAGCTGAGTGGTAGGATGGATAAATACTTGTTTATAGGTTATTCTAAAGAGAGTATAGAATACATATTTTACGATCTTATTGAACAAAAGGTGTTTGTCAATAAATATACTACTTTTATGAAAAAAGAGTTTATCCTAGCAAGAAGCTGTGGGAAGAAAATTGAACTTGAAAAAGTTCAAGACCTACAAATGCAAGCACAAGATGATCCTCAACTAAAAATATTCATTAATAAAATATAATCATAAAATATATCTCCTCTTTGAATATCGAATAGAGTACGGAATGCACCTATAAGGTATGGGTTCGTTATTAAGAATAATGAAGCCCACATCATTGAAAATGATGAACCTTTGACCTATATGGAAGCCATCATGAGTAGGGACTCAGACAAATAGCTAGAGACTATGAAATCTGAAATGGACTCCATATATTCTAACCAAGTATAGACTTTGGTTGATGCACCAAAGGGTGTGACCCCTATTGGGTACAAATGGGTCTATAAGAAAAAGATTGGAGCAGATGGTCAAGTTGAAACCTATAAAGTTAGATTGGTGGTTAAAGATTTCAGACAAAAATAGAGTATAGATTATGATGAAATATTTTCATCTATTACCATGGTCAAATCTATACGGATTATGCTTGCAATAGCAACATACCATGACTATGACATTTGACAAATGGATGTGAAGACCACCTTCCTTAATAGTTATCTTGAGGAAAAGGTTTACATGTCTCAGCCAGAAGGATTTATCTCAAAAGAAAGAGCAAATCAGGTATGCAAGCTTAAGAAATCTATTTATGGATTAAAGCAGACCTCGAGGAGTTGGAACATCTGCTTTGATGTTACAGTCAAAGAGTTTGGCTTTATCAAAAATATGGATGAACCTTGTATATACAAGAAGGCTAGTGGGAGTGCCATTGTCTTGTTAATTTTATATGTGGATGACATATTTCTCATTAGGAATGATATCCCAATGTTACAATCGGTCAATACATGGCTATCAAGTAAGTTTTCCATGAAGGATTTGGGCGAAGCATCCTATATACTAGGTATAAAGATCTATAGGGATAGATCTAAGAGGATGTTAGGCTTGACCCATTCCAGGTACATAGACTAGTGCTAAAAAGGTTTAGTATGGATGGGAGTAAAAGAGGTTACTTATCCATGAGTCAAAGCATACATCTCTCTAAAAGGATGTCTCCTAAAACATCGAAAGAGAGAAATAGAATGAGTTCTAATCTCTATGCTTTGGCAGTAGGGTCTATTATGTATGCTATGCTATGTACCAAGCCTGATGTTGCCTATGCCTTAGGCATAGTTAGTAAATTTCAGGCAAATCCAGGAGGAGATTATTGGAAAGCAGTGAAAAATATTCTTAAGTACTTAAGAAGGACTAAAGATATTTTTCTAGTATATGGTATATGGAGGATCTGATTTAAAATTAGAAGATTATTCAGACTCTAGTTTCCAATCGACCCTGATGATAGCAAGTCAACTTCAGGGTACATCTTTACTCTTAATGGTGAAGCTGTTAGTTGAAAAAATTTCAAGCAGCAGACTGTAGCTGACTCAACAACTGAGGTAGAGTACATAGTGTTGGGAAATATATCCCAAAAATCAATCATCAGTCTGTTGATGGTTGAGCAACCTTGTATTGTAATTGATTTGTTAAAAAATAAAATATATTTTTGATATTTTCATCATAAATTTTCATCTTCTAATGAATTCTGTTATTGTGATGAAATTCTTAGGACTATTTAGGTTCGATAAAGAGAGGATTTATCGATTAGTCCAAAAAGTTATTCACGACCAAATGATAGGCTGTTAATAAGGACGACAGCTTCTATTGAGCATAGATCGCTGTAGGCCATATGGGTTGGTTGTCCTCTTAATCAAGGAGTGTGGAGACACTGGTATGGCATACAGGTGAGATATAAGGGTACATCATCATTGAACGTGACCAACTCCAGAGCATTCTGCTGTCGAGAATGTCTCTGATGGGATATAGATTTAAGTATCCCTTAGACCTGAGATCGCCTCAGTGACTTGCAAGCAACTCACTGTGCTTTGATACTGGACTAACTGAATTTCTAATTCAGTGATGGAAGGCTTCTGAGCACAGTCAAGTACTTGCAAAGTCGGAGTGTGATCAAGATGGGATTGACCACTCTAAGAGTTGGAGAAGAATGAGTCGTTGTATTTCAATTTAGCAAAATCTTGGCCAGGATAATCAATCAGATGGATTTGATATTTTGAAATACAATATGGACAACCTGATCAGAGTTGACAGTTGAACTCTGAGGTGTCCTATGAGTATTTTGGTCAAGGAGATGAATTATATGGAAACTATATCTGTATGGATTCTAAGGATGTTGTTCTACACATTCGACCTATCCGACCGTTGGGTACCATTGCTAGATGGTCACTTCGATTGGTATAAAAATTTATTTTTATGCTACCAGCTTAGGTTCGAACTTATGAGATCACACACATTAGAGTTCATGATCCGATCGGATGGTTGATCAATGATTAAGAATCATTCTAGGGTTAAACAATCAATACGATTGACATTTAACCTAGTGCAAGTGTAGCAAGAGGATCAATTAGTAATTCGATTGCTAATTGACTTAATTTGATTAAACCAATGGGCTGAGATTAAGTCTAATTGAATATGATTTAATTAGATTTAGTTTGGACTTGATTGGATTAAGTCCAATTGGTTTATTGGATAAGCCAAGTGCAAGAAAAAACTAGTCATAGTTCAATTAGGACTTGGATCAACCTAATTTCTAATTTGATTAAAAAGTTAAATTAGATTTAAATATAATTTAATTTGATTAAATTAAATTCTTAATTGGATTAAGATCTATTTTAATTAGGTTGATTTGATTTTGGTTTGATTTGGTTTGAGAAACCAAATTTGAACAAGTCAAAGATTAAACCCTAGTAAGACTAGGATTCCACCTTGCGCCTCCTTAGCCGCCCATGCCCACTCTCTCTTATTTTGTGCGACAAAACCTTCTCTCCCAGGCCTTCACACATGTCCAAATCTTTCCAATGTTTCTCTCTTATATGGAATGTGGTTGTGGACCAAGTCAAAATAGGAATTAGTTTGGATTTCAAATTCTATGAGATAGAATTTTAGGAAACCAAAACTCTTTCCTTATGGCACTGATTTTATCTAGATTTTTTTTGATACTTTTGTAAATTTTATGGCACATATTGTGTGCCCTTTGCTGGTGGTCCATGGCAGAAAAAGAAGGAGGGGGTGCCCAAGAGTTGGGCACCACTTGTCTTGCCCTGTTTGGATTTTTCTTGACTAGGTATTTGACCTAGACAAGGATTCTTTATATCTCTTGATTTAAGATAAATTTTTTATTAAAATTTTTATTCATTATAGAGTATTAAGAGACCTTTTGGGCATATAAAAATTAGAGAGAAAAAGTGTTGGGGCATGGAGATATAATAGACACAAAACTAAGTGTCTAGGTTAGAGCAAAGAGAAGAAGAAGAGGGTCTTCTTCTATGGTTGCTGAGTTCACCTCTTTCCTTCCTCCATCTGTGAGTTTTCTGAGAGTGTCTCACATCTAAAACTTCTTCTCCTACCTCTCATCTTTGGAAGAGTCTAAATCAAAAAGAAGAAAGCATCTAATCGACCATCGAAGAAGGATCAGCACAGTACTAGCATACTGTGCTGATTTCCTAGATCAGGACTTCTGATCATGATTCGTGGACTCATGTGGATGACTCCTAGAGATCAGATGTATGTGTGGCTTATAATATCATCCTTAAGCTCGGATCAGTAAAGTTAGAACGTCTAACTTGCAAGGTAATAGATCTGATCTATTATAATTTACATACATTAGATGTAGTATAGAAACATGTTGATATGATCAACATGTACTTCTTGCTCTTTGTATTTTAATTTTTAAATTAATACTATGTAATAATCATATAATAGAATTTTAGATCTGAGAATTCTCTAATTTTATAAGATAAATTTTGATTTATTTTAGTCTTTCATTGTCTGATCTTGAAAAAGTTTCAAGATCTAACCCTGAAATCCTAGATCTGATTCTTTCAATTGGTATCAGAGCCTAGGTTGTATATTACATGATTATTTATACATGCTTAGATTATTTTTTAGATTAGATCTAATTTATAATCTGATTGTTAAATCTGAAATTAAAATTTTTAGATCGAACATGAACTGTAGGTTGTCTTGCTGTAAGGTTTACCCCTCACAGTGCAAAGATTGTCCTAGTTCGTATAGATCTATCTTTAATCATAAATTTATTAGATATGATCTAGATTAAATTTATAATTTATTATATTTAAAAAGTATTTTGTTGCCCAGCTATGCAACCCAAGAGGGGGGGTGAATTGGGTTTCTAAAAATTTTAGGCTTAATTAATTACTTATGATGAACAAGACAAAGATTTTAATTCAATATTAATTACCTAAAGCAGGAATGCAAGAATATAATAAAGAAATAAAGTGAAGCGAAAAAGCACACCACAAACATAAGGATTTATAGTGGTTCAGTGCCAACCTTGCACCTACATCCACTCTACTTGTATTCAATTCGAATACAAACGTCGGAAACTCCGACACTAGCTATCCCAAGCTAGTCTACTTGTTTTTCGGGTACAAGTAAACCCAAAACACTCCAATTTCAGGTTCGGATCAACCTTTCCTTGTTTTGGAAATCTTCCAAAAATAAGAACAATTACTTACAAGAGTAAGAAAATTTAGAGCACAAATTAATACAATAACAGCTCCTTAAATGAGCGAATATAACAATAAAAATACTTTACTCAAATGAAGAAACCCTTTTTGAATTTTCTCAAGGTGGATGAACGCTTGAATGAATGCTTGAGAAGAGGATGATCGTTGATTGAAGATCTCTTGAAGGCTTTGAAAGATCTCAAGATCAAGGTTGAAACAATAGGCATGACAAATCCTCTCTTTGAATGCTCTTGAATCTCTTTCACAATCTCTCGTGTGGATTTTGGATCCTCTTTTCTTTTTCTCTCAAATATTTCTTTGATCACTTCGCATATATCTTTTGGATCCTCTCAATGAATTTGATCTCTCGTTTGATCTGCCGATTAATCTGCTTTTCTCTCACCATTTGAAATATTTTATAGCATTAGAAGCAAGAGAAAACATATTAGGCAGAAAAAGAGCCGTTAGAGCAATTTTAGGAAGCATAAAAGGCAATTAAAACGGATAAAAAAATAGCCGTTGCTGACATTTTCCGTCGCAGGGGTCGACTCATGAGTCGACTCATGCTTCAGGAGTCGACTCATGAGTCGACTTCTGTTGCAAAGACCAGAAACATGAATTTCTAGATTTTTTGGCCCAAATCAGCAGAGGTCGACTCATGAGTCGACTCATGCCTTGTGGGTCGACTCATGAGTCGACTCACAGGTCGTGCCAAGCCAAAAATCCAGCGTGCCATGGGAATTTTTTAGCGTGCCAGTCAGCTCATAGTGCCATGAGTTGACTCATGAGTCGACTCATGCACTTCAAACCTTCATAACTTCAAAAATATAAGTCCAAAAACAATGAAATTTTCACCAATAGTTTACAAATTATTTGTTCTATCAATTGATACTATCAAATCAGGATTTTAGTAAAATTATGATTTTGCCCTTGAAGAGCATAAGAATTTTTTTATTTTAAAATTATTTGAATCCCTTCAATCTGCTTTGTAATCATCAAAATCAATCTAGGAGCAACAATCTCCCCCTTTTTGATGATGACAAAATATTTGAACAAAAATATTTATATGAATCACTAATTTCAAAAGAATGCATTATAGGTGTATATTCTTGAAAAGAGTATGATTCTTTTGGTATGTAATATAAATGGTCATATACAAAAATAATTTATCCATTTGCTTAAGGATTTGAAGATATGCTCATTTGATTATGTGATTTTGGTGTTAGAGTGGAAAACTTGTTTTTGTTATCAGATTGAGCTGTATTTTGAAAATTCCATTCTCATTTGATTTTAGTTTTAGCATCAGAGCAAAAAAAATACTTATGTGCAAAAAAAAAATTATGTGTGCCAAAGTATGTTTACGAGTTGATTTTGAAAGTGTATTAGCTCATTTTGAGTTTAAGATATATCAGAGCAAGAGAAAAGAAATAAATTTTGCAATGTATCAGAGCAAGAAAAATAATTTTTACAATGTTATCAGTAAAGATTTTACAATGTATCAGAGAAAATTTCACACTGTATCAGAGCAAATTTTATAATGTATCAGAGCAAGTTAAAAGAAATTTTAGGGTGTATCAGAGTGAGTTAAATTTCTTAAGATGTATCAAGGTGAGCATATGTAAAGCATTGTATTTTTGATATTGTTCTTTAAATTTTCAATTCATTCATTAATTTCCCATAATTTATAGTTTTGATTGCTTTTTCTTTAGTTGCTCATAATTTTTCTTTAATTGCTCATAATTTATAGTTTTGCTTTGGATGGCTTTTTGTTTAATTTCTGTCTGATACCAAATTTCTCAAATTTTTGTTTAATTTCTCAAATTTTTGTTTAATTTCTCAAATTTTTGTTTAATTTCTCCAATTTTTGTTTAATTTCTCCAATTTTTATTTAATTTCTTCCCCTTTTTGACATCATCAAATATGGTTAACTCTTCCTTTTTCTGAAACATTCTTTAATTTCTCCCCTTTTAGAGTTTATCACAGATGTTTGCTCCCCCTTAATATAGCAATTTATCAACAGCAAACAACAACAAAGAGAAGATAATATTTCAACAAGGAGAATATATATAACCAAAATATGATCAACATCATTACAAAAGGTAGAAATATAAGTAAAAGATGATTCCATTAAAACCATAATTGTTTCATTACATAGTTCTTAATATAAAAGTCAACCAGCTAATTTTCAATACATGGCCCCAAAATACAGATCCTAGAACAAGATACTAACTCCTAGGACTGAGTAATGATCAAGACAAATCATGGATCGGAGTCATCAGATACCAAAGCTGATGGATCAGAAGTGCATCCTCTACCCCGTCTGCCTCTGGCACGAGCAGGAGAACGAGATGACCTGGGAGGCTGAGTACGCTGAGATGCTAAGGACTGAACAGAAAGGGTGAGTCTGATAGAATCAAGTACGTTCAGTGCTCTGGAAACAGATTGAAGTAGAGCAGTGAACTGAGTGGTAGCATGCTCACTCGATCCTCGGATCTCTTTCCTCAGTAATTCATATCCACCTTCTAGAGCTCCTCTGAGCCTGCCAGCCTCTACAGTGAGGTCTGTGACCTCAATAGTTGACTCCTGTGGCTTGGGATGGGCCAAAGCAAGGACTTGCCCTTGCAAGTCAAGAACTCTGCCAGTCAGTCTCCAGACTGTGTCCTCAAGCTGCTGGATCCGGATGGACAATCTGATATCATCTGAAATATAGTGGAGATGTGGGGAGTCAAGGTCTGATTAGAAGAGGTGGCTCCTGGTACAAAAGAAGTACTACTCCACTGACTAGACAGCAAAGAAGCCACACGCTGTGAAATATGCTCGATCTGATCGTCAGCCAGTCTGAACTCTGAATGAGGTGCTCTGCTCTCTGGCTGATACACTGGTGTGGATATCCTAGTAAACTCTGAAGGGCCAGCCTCTGTATCAGGAATGAACTGGATAACTGGTGATGCTGCCCTGAAGTCATGGACAGGAGATGATGGACCTTCTTCTTCTACTCTCTCTTCAGTTCTGACTTCAGCTCTATCTTCAGTTCTCTCTTCAGTTCTCTCTTCAGTTCCCTTGATCCAACCACCATCAGTCTTTATAAATCCCATTCGGTGCAGGGTGTGTTGGTTGAAAGTGTCCACATGAGAGAGCTTAGTAGCAGCCTCCCCCTCACAGCTAACTCCAAACCTCCTAAATACTCTAGTAAGGGCCATACCATAAGGCAAGTGTGCTTTGGATCTGTTCAAGGTTTCTCTCATGGCCTCTATCATAAGTGCAGGGAGATTCAGGGGGGTCTGAGTGATGACATGAAATATGACACATACATCTCTGCTGGAAAGTAAGTCATGTCTACCACTCCTAGGAAAGAAGAGCTTTGTTACCATCTGATGCAGGACCCTCATCTCAATAGACAAAATCTTTGCTTCCAATTTGTTTAAACTTCCTGAATAGGTTTCTCCTAGAATAATTCTGATCCCCTCTTCTTTTACTGGGAGTTCCATATATGAGTATCCTTCACTAGGCAACTGAAGTATTTCTCCCAATATCCTAGAATCCAAGTAGATATCAATTCCCTTGACTGTTGAAGTCACTGACCCACTTTCATAAAGTAGATTCTGGTAGAATTCTCTGACTAGGTCAACATAGGTGACTTCCTTAAGGAAGCAGTAGAGTTTCCATCCTTGATTTTTAATCTTACTTGCAAGAGTAAAACCTTCTTTCTCAAAGAACCGAAAATCTATATTCTTCCCGGTTTCGACTTTTCTATCGAAAAGAGGATTCTTACAGGGGCTTTGGAGGGATTGAGAGGGACCTTGAGCAGGTACTGAAACTGGAGTGGGAGCAGTTGAAGACTGATCATGCCTTTTCTTTCGGACAATTTCTTCAGGCTCACGGATTGACTTTCTTCTTTGGGGAAGTTTCATCTTCGGAGCCATATTCAATAAAGTAGCAGACAAGAAGACTTGAATTGAGTGGAGGAGGGATCACAAGAGAGTAAAGAAGGATTTTGGTGGAGAAAAGAAGTGAATTTTGGAAGTTCGGTAAAGTGCTAGGGCATGTTCCAACCGCGCCAAGCAATGCGAGAAAGCACAAAAAATCCCTTTCTAAGGTGGCGATTTTTGGTGGAGAGGAGGAGGGAGAATTGCTTCGAATTGGATCCTTGGATTTGGAACAAAAAGAATTGGAGAAGACGGCTTTTGGAAGGAGGATGATGAGAAGATGAGTCGTCTCACGAACAGGGTTCCAGTTTAAAAACAATGAACACGTGGGAAGTTTGAGGAAATAACAAGTTTGCCATTGAGTCGACTCATGGGGGTCGACTCATGAAGTTCAGAAATTCAGAAAAAATATGAATAAATTTCAGAAAAATTCGAAATTTTGGGAGAAGGAATTCTGCTCAATGATAAGTTTTTAGAATGATAAATTTGAGCTTTTGGGACCAAGATAGATGTTGGAAATTGAGCTCTAAGAGTTTTTAACATCAATTCTTTGGAAATTGAGAAATTTTAGGCATATGGATCTAGAATTCCTAGATTTCTCCTAATTTCACAGAATCTATCCTCACTAAGGGCCTTTGTAAAGATATCAGCTAATTGATTTTCAGTACAAACATATTCAAGAATTATATTTTTGTTTTGAACATGTTCTCTTATAAAATGATGTCTTATTTCAATATGTTTGGATCTTGAGTGTTGAATTGGATTTTTAGATAGATTTATGGCACTTGTGTTATCACATCTTATTGGTGTTTCATTAAGTTTGATTCCAAAGTCTTCGAGTTGTTGCTTAATCAATAAGATTTGAGCACAACAACTTCCGGCTGCAATGTATTCGGCCTCAGCCGTAGACAGTGCCACCGAATTTTGTTTCTTGCTAAACCATGAGATTAGGTTAACTCCAAGAAATTGACAAGTTCCACTTGTGCTTTTTCTATCTAATTTACATCCAGCAAAATCAGCATCTGAATATCCTAATAAATTAATTTGTGAGTCCTTAGAGTACCATAACCCTAGAGTTTGAGTACCATTTAAGTATCTAAGGATTCTTTTAACAGCATTCAAATGAGATTCTTTAGGATTAGATTGATATCTAGCACATAAGCAAATACTAAACATGATATCAGGCCTACTTGCAGTTAAATATAATAATGAGCCAATCATACCTCTATAGTATTTTAAGTCTACACATTTACCTTCATCATCCTTGTCAAGCTTACATGAGGGACTCATTGGTGTGCCAATTGGTTTGCAGTTCTCCATTCCAAATCTTTTGAGTAGTTCCTTGGTGTACTTGCTTTGGGTGATGGAGATTCCCTCTTTTGATTGTTTGATTTGGAGTCCGAGGAAGAAGGTGAGTTCTCCCATCATGCTCATCTCGAACTCCCCCTGCATAAGCTTAGCAAAGTCTTGACAAAGGGATTCATTAGTAGACCCAAAAATTATGTCATCAACATAAATTTGTATAACTAGCATATCATTTTGATTTCTTTTAATAAATAGGGTTGTATCTACATTACCTCTTGAAAAACCATTATTTAGTAGAAATTTGCTTAGCCTTTCATACCATGCTCTAGGTGCTTGTTTTAATCCATATAAAGCTTTATTTAATCTAAAGACATGATTAGGAAATGCATGATTTTCAAATCCAGGGAGTTGTTCTACATATACTTCTTCAGCGATATATCCATTTAAAAATGCACTTTTAACATCCATTTGAAATAACTTGAATTTCATAAAGCAAGCATATGCAAGTAGAAGTCTAATAGCTTCTAATCTAGCAACAGGTGCAAAGGTTTTATCAAAATCAATTCCTTCTTCTTGATTATGTCCCTTAGCAACTAGTCTTGCTTTATTTCTAATTACATTTCCATGCTCATCTAATTTGTTTCTAAAGACCCATTTTGTGCCAATTATTGAATAATCTTTAGGTCTTGATACTAAGGTCCAAACATTATTTCTTTCAAATTGATTAAGTTCCTCTTGCATAGCATTAATCCAATTATGATCATTTTCAGCTTCTTCAAAAGTTTTAGGTTCAAGATGAGATACAAAAGCACAATGATTAACTACATCTCTAAGTGAAGAACGGGTTTTTACCCCATGCATAGGATCACCAATAATTAACTCCTTAGGGTGGTTGTGAACATACCTCCATTCCTTGGGTAGGTCATTTGTACCTTGAGGTTGTTCTTGAGTTTCTTCACCTCTCTCATTTTGTTCATCTTCTTGATCCTTGTCTTCTGGAGTTGCTGAATCTTTCAGAGTGATCTCCTTCATACCTTCTATTAGTGGATCTGCATCATCAACACCCTCATTTTTCCTAGAAGGAAGATCGTTAGATTCATCAAAAACAACATGCATGGACTCCTCAACTACTAAAGTTTTTTTGTTGAAAACTCTAAATGCTTTACTAGTGGAGGAGTAACCTAGAAAGATTGCTTCATCTGATTTTGCATCAAATTTACCAAGTTTTTCTTTGCCATTATTTAATACAAAACATCGGCAACCAAAAACATGAAAATATACAATATTTGGTTTTCTTCCTTTCCAAAGTTCATAGGGGGTTTTCTTTAAAAATTGTCTAATCAAAGCACGATTTAAAATGTAACATGCTGTGTTAATTGCTTCCGCCCAAAAATATCTTGGAAGGTTGCTTTCGCAAAGCATGGTACGGGCCATTTCTTCTAAGGTTCTATTTTTCCTTTCAACTATCCCATTTTGTTGGGGTGTCCTAGGAGCAGAGAAGTTATGGCCAATTCTATTTTCATCACAAAAATTTTCAAAATCTTGATTTTCAAATTCAGTTCCATGATCACTTCTAATATTTTGAATTGAAAACCTTTTTTTTTATTAGTGACTTTTCGATGAAATTTAGTGAAAATATGAAAAGTTTCATTTTTGTGAGCCAAAAAGAAAACCCAAGTAAAACGAGAGTAATCATCTATAATTACAAAGCCATATCATTTTCCTCCTAGACTCGTGGTTCTAGTTGGTCCAAATAAGTCCATATGTAAGAGCTCTAGAGGTCTAGAAGTTGAAACAGTATTTTTGGATTTAAATGAAACTCTAGTTTGTTTTCCTAATTGGCATGCATCACAAATTTTATCCTTTTCAAAATTCAATTTTGGCAAACCGAGAACTAATTCATTTTTAATTAATTTTGAAAGAGAATGCATGCTAATATGTGCAAGTCTACGATGCCACAGCCAACTAGTCTCATTAATTTTAGCATTCAAGGATACTAGGCATTGCATGTCTAATTTGGCTAAGTCATTCAAATCTACCATATAAACATTGCCATGCCTATGTCCTATAAATTTAATACCATCGTTAATAGGACTAGTCACAATGCAAACAGATGATTCAAAAAACAACTTTATACCCTTTGTCACAGAATTGACTAATGCTAAGTAAGTTATGCTTTAAACCTTTAACTAATAAAACATTCTCAATGTATTTGGAGGGAGTGATACCAATGTTACCTATCCCGATGATCTTTCCTTTGCCATTATCTCCAAGGGTGACCATCCCTCCATCCTTAGCATCAAGCGTGATGAATTGTGATTCATCACCAGTCATGTGTCTCGAGCATCCACTGTCAAGATACCATTTCCTGTTTCCTCCTTGGGATGCTAGACACACCTGTAAGCAAAGGTCAAGTTTCTGTCTTCGGTACCCAAGCTTTCTTGGGTCCTTTTAGGTTAGTCAGAATGGTTCCTTTTGGAACCCATATTTTTTTTATAGTTGTGTTTGCAGATTTGAGGCATGTGTATGATTTATGTCCTATTCTACCACATTTGAAACAAGTGATATTTGTAGACTTGTTACTTGAATAATTTACATAAATATTCTTCAGAAATTTTTGTTTCTTCAGGGGTTTATAGCCAAGTCCAGCCTTATCATATATAGCTTTCTGATTATCAAGAATCATATTTAGTTTGTTTGAACTTAAGGTGAACTTATCTACTATAGGTTTCAGCTTGTTAATTTCATTTTTTAAGTTTTGATTTTTTTGAATCAAGGTGGATTTTTCAATTGAAAGATTTTCAGCTTGTTTCACTAAGGACTGATTTTCCAATTTCAGTTCTTTATTTTTCTTCCCTAGATTCTTTAATTCATCAATTAAATCATAGAATGCTTCATGCAATTCTTCAAAAGTAAATTCACTAGTGGATTCAGAAGTTACCTCATTTTCGTGTGCCATCAAGCACAGGTTGGCTTGTTCTATTGAGGTTTCCTCATCGGAGCTTGAGTCATCACTCGCACTCCAAGTCACCATCATTGCTTTCTTTTTGAACTTTTTGGGACCTTTCTTCAGTTGTGGACATTCGGATCTGAAATGTCCCGGCTTCTTGCACTCGTAGCATATAAGGGGTTGATCTTTCTCTTTTTCTTTGCTTTGTTCCCCTTTTGTGAACTTCTTTCTCATCCCCTGTTTCCTTTTTCTTAGAAACTTCTTAAATTTTCGGGTGATGAGTGCCATCTCTTCATCCTGTTCTTCATCTTCAGTGTCATCCATTTCATAATCAGGCGAAGTTGTGGATTTGAGGGCAATGGTTCTTTTCTTTTTGACTTCATCCTCTTGATGTTGCTTCATGCTAAGTTCATGAGTCATCAAGGATCCAAGAAGCTCTTCTAGAGGTAGAGTGTTCAAGTCCTTTGCTTCTTGGATGGCAGTCACTTTGGCTTTTCAAGTTCTTGACAGTGACCTGAGAATCTTCCTTACAAGTTCACTGTTAGTATAAGATTTGCCAAGACTCTTCAAACCATTAATTATATCAGTAAAACGTGTAAACATAGCAGTTATGGACTCATCATGTTCTATTTTGAACAATTCATATTTATGCACTAGCATGTTTATTTTAGTCTCTTTTACTTGATTTGTTCCCTCATGGGTTACTTCTAACCTATCCCATATTTCTTTAGCAGATGCACAAGTAGAAATGCGATTAAATTCATTTGCATCTAGTGCACAATAAAGAACATTCATAGCTTTGGCATTTAATTGTGCCAACTTCTTATCAACCTCATCTCATTCTTTCTCGGGTTTGGTTGATTCCTCACCATCTATAATCTTGGTGGGTGTGTGAGGACCGTTCACTATGATACTCCACATATCATAGTCGAGTGCTTGTATGAATATCTTCATCCGAGCTTTCCAATAGGTGTAATTAGACCCATTGAAAAGTGGAGGTCGGTTTGTAGATTGCCCCTCGGCTAGAGAAGTACCGACATGGGTTGCCATAGATCTTTGGCTCTTTGATTGTTAGATCAAAGAAGGGCTAGAGCACCGGGCTCTGATACCACTTGTTGCCCAGCTATGCAACCCAAGAGGGGGGGTGAATTGGGTTTCTAAAAATTTTAGGCTTAATTAATTACTTATGATGAACAAGACAAAGATTTTAATTCAATATTAATTACCTAAAGCAGGAATGCAAGAATATAATAAAGAAATAAAGTGAAGCGAAAAAGTACACCACAAACACAAGGATTTATAGTGGTTCGGTGCCAACCTTGCACCTACATCCACTCTACTTGTATTCAATCCGAATACAAACGTCGGAAACTCCGACACTAGCTATCCCAAGCTAGTCTACTTGTTTTTCGGGTACAAGTAAACCCAAAATACTCCGATTTCAGGTTCGGATCAACCTTTCCTTGTTTTGAAAATCCTTCAAAAACAAGAATAATTACTTACAAGAGTAAGAAAATTTAGAGCACAAATTAATACAATAACAGCTCCTTAAATGAGCGAATATAACAATAAAAATACTTTACTCAAATGAAGAAACCCTTTTTGAATTTTCTCAAGGTGGATGAACGCTTGAATGAATGCTTGAGAAGAGGATGATCGTTGATTGAAGATCTCTTGAAGGCTTTGAAAGATCTCTAGATCAAGGTTGAAACAATAGGCATGACAAATCCTCTCTTTGAATGCTCTTGAATCTCTTTCACAATCTCTCGTGTGGATTTTGGATCCTCTTTTCTTTTTCTCTCAAATATTTCTTTGATCACTTCGCATATATCTTTTGGATCCTCTCAATGAATTTGATCTCTCGTTTGATCTGTCGATTAATCTGCTTTTCTCTCACCATTTGAAATATTTTATAGCATTAGAAGCAAGAGAAAACATATTAGGCAGAAAAAGAGCCGTTAGAGCAATTTTAGGAAGCATAAAAGGCAATTAAAATGGACAAAAAAATAGTCGTTGCTGATATTTTTCGTCGCAGGGGTCGACTCATGAGTCGACTCATGCTTTAGGAGTCGACTCATGAGTCGACTTCTGTTGCAAAGACCAGAAACATGAATTTCTGGATTTTTTGGCCCAAATCAGCAGAGGTCGACTCATGAGTCGACTCATGCCTTGTGGGTCGACTCATGAGTCGACTCACAGGTCGTGCCAAGCCAAAAATCCAGCGTGCCATGGGAATTTTTTAGCGTGCCAGTCAGCTCATAGTGCCATGAGTTGACTCATGAGTCGACTCATGCACTTCAAACCTTCATAACTTCAAAAATATAAGTCCAAAAATAATGAAATTTTCACCAATAGTTTACAAATTATTTGTTCTATCAATTGACACTATCAAATCAGGATTTTAGTAAAATTATGATTTTGCCCTTGAAGAGCATAAGGACTTTTTTATTTTAAAATTATTTGTATCCCTTCAATCTGCTTTGTAATCATCAAAATCAATCTAGGAGCAACATATTTAAATCTAAAATAAAATCTCTTTGTGAATAATTCTCGTGCAAAGAACCATTGATAGTTCTGCTAAAACCAGCCGGGCCGGCTCGGGCACACAACTGAGCCAGCTCGGGGATTTATCGAGCCGGCTCGGTGCTGATTCGAGCCGGCTCTCTCAGGCAGATAGAACTGATGCTTAGGTGAAACATCATCGAGCTAGCTCGACTTCAATGAAGAGCCAGCTCGACCATCATATATTTATCTAAAAAATTTGTGCAGTTTAAAGTTGAAATTGTTTCAATTACATGAACCTATTTAGATTAGATCTAAAGTAGTTTCATACTTATTTCACTTGCATTTTAATTATGAATCAAATATACAACTTTGTTAGTAGAACCATATTATAAAAATATTTTACAAATATAAAAATTATTTTTGAAAAGTCAAACCCCAACTCTCAGCCCAAAACTTAATTGAGAATTAAGAAGTTGTTTGATTAGGTTCTAGGATTGTGAATTGAAGAACCTAAGACAAACCATAACACATTGGGTTAATGGGTTAGTGGAAATTAGGTCCATTAATTGGGTTAGACCTAAGGTTAGATTAAAGATGGACGTAATTAGAGAATTGACTAAATTTAATAAATTGTTGTCTTAGATTAGGTCAAAGATTCTCTAGATCAATTACAATAGTTGTAGTTGGTCAAGTCTATATCTTTAACGAGAATCAAATGGACTTGTTTCTTGGCTAAGCTGTCTAGCATGAATTGTTAGGTTGATCTAATTGAAACTAATTAAATTAGTTGGTGTCAAGATAAACCAGACTGATGGTTTTTAATTGGCAGCCCGCTTACCTGACCATTTCTGATGGTGTCTAAGGCAAGCTTTGGCAGACCCTCCCACTGATCGAACTTACCTACTCTTGATGAAATTATATTTTGATCGAATCACTTGACTATTCAAGCTGACCTATGTCAGCTAGGTAAATCAGTGTGACTGATTTAGGTGCTCCTAGACCAGCCCTTTTAATGGTCTCCCTTAAGCTGACTTGGTGAAGCCAGTGGGAGGATCATGATAAACTGATTCATCTGACCTCCTCCTCTAAATCAATTAAATCCTCTAAAATTATTAAGTCCTTAAAATGAAATAGTTATGGTGATAATTAGATCATAGCCTCCCATTAAGTGGATGATAATGGGTCCATCAGTTGGATAATCATTGGAGGCCCAAAGGCCTGGTGCTTATCGGCTGATGGAATTATCATTCATAATATGATTTTTTGACTGCATCTTTCTAAATGGTGGTTAGGTTAGCCAACTAAAGTTGGGCCTAATTATTCATTGGCTAGATGGGCCAAGTATGGTCATGTTAATGGTTGAACCTAACCTGACCTTTTCAGTAGAGGCCAACGCCTACTGATTAAGGACTAGGATAAAATTAAAATTATTAAAAATTATTTAGAGAAACAACTGGTTATGAACCTACCCTTAGATGTACATGGGTTGGCCAACCAAAGTTGAGCTTGTGTGTAGTCTAAGTGGATTCTAGTACCCACTAAGAAATTAGGGTAATTTCTCAAATTAGAGATAGAGGCTATCAATTCAAATAAAATAGTTGGAGAAATCTTTTGATTAAAGTCCAAATCTTTAAGTTTAATGAATCAATTACTAATTAGGTTATGATTTTCTTTTGTGCAGATATGGTCACTTCCCTATCGCTCCGATCATTATTGGACAATGATAAGTTGGTGGGATCCAACTTCAGTAGCTAGTATCAAAAGTTGAAGATAGTCCTGTAGCATGAACGGATCCTATATATGATAACAGATCTTGCACCTGAGGAGCTAGCTGCCAATGCACGTGGAACAGTCAGAGATACTTATCAGAAGTGGCTCAGTGATCGGATCACGATGCACTGCATCATGCTGGCTACCGTGAGCAACGAGTTCAATCACAGATTTGAGACGACTCAGCCAAAGGACATGCTTCAAGTGTTGGAGGATGCCTTTGGCACACCCGATGATGTGGAGAGGCACAAGACTAGTTGTGCCATCTTCAACACCAAAATGCGGGATAGTGCCTCTGTCACTGATCATGTAATATACATGATCAAGCTGATGGAGCATTTGAGCAAGCTCGGCTTTCTCTTGTATGAGCAGCTTGGGAAAGATGTCATACTGAACTAGCTGTCCAAGTCTTATCTCCAATTCCTCACTCATTATAGAATGACAAAGCCTAAAGTAAACTACCACGGGTTATTGGGGTTGCTTCAAAACTTTGAGAAGGATCACCAACTCCACAAGGAGTCGATGAACTTAGTGGGAGGTTCGTCTTCTAGTTCTCAACCCTTTGAGAAAGGGAAGAAGAACAAGAAGAAGAAAGTGAAGAAGGTACAAGTTCAGGCTGGGACATCAGTACAGGGCCAGACCAGAAAGATCAAGCCCGATAAGAGTCAAACTGAATACTTCTTTTGCAAGAAGCGGGGGCACTGGAAGAGGAACTGTCCTCAGTACATTGCCTCTCTAGATCCGAACAAGCAAAGAAAGAAGCAAGCTGTTGCTGGAAAAGGTATTTATATGATAACTTCTTGCAATTTCTCTATTTGTGATATAACTGACTGGATATTGGATACCAGTAGCCCTTACCATATTTGCAATTCGTTGCAGGGGTTGTAGGTCAGTAGGAGATTCGAGCAAGGCGAGAGGTTCCTGAACATTGGAGATGGAAGATCAGTTCCAGTTCTAGCATTACGAATCTTGAAACTTGTATTTGAGTCCCATACCATTGTTCTTAATGATTATCATTTCTGTCCCAATTTCTTTTTAAATGTTATTTCTGTAGGCCTTCTGACCAAAAATGATTATAAAATTTCAATAAAAAAATAAGTTTGTAATATCATTATGAATGGTGTTACTATTTTTTGTAGACATTTGAACAATGGTATGTATATGTTATCACAACCTGTTAACGTAGTCTATTCTACTGGCAAGCACCCTAAATTAGATAGTGTATCAAATATCTACTTATGGCACTATAGGCTAGGTCATATAAACAAGAACAGGATAAACAGGTTGACTCAAGAGGGAATCCTCGAAGTCAGTGATTGTGAATTACTTCCAACCTGTGAGTCCTGTATTCTTGGTAAAATGACCAAGTCACCTTTTACTGAAAAAAGTGAGAGAGCTACTGAGCTCTTTGGCCTAGTACATACTGATGTATGCGCCCATGAGCACAAGTGCTAGAGGTGGATATTTTTACTTCATCACTTTTATAGATAATCTATCCAGATATGGATATGTCTATCTGATGAAACATAAGTCAGATTCATTTGAAATGTTCAAACGATTCTGAAGTGAAGTAGAAAAATAAATTGGGAAGAGTATTAAAACTCTTCGATCTGATCGATGAGAGAAATACCTTTCTAGTGAGTTTCTCATATATCTAGGAGAGAATGAGATTCTCTCCCAATGGACTCTTCCAAAAACACCACAGTATAATGGTGTGTCTAAAAAGAGAAATCAGACTCTGTTAGACATAGTCCGATCCATGATGGGTTTTGCCAGCTTGTCGATATCCTTCTAGGGATATGCACTTGAATCAGCCTGTTATCTATTAAATAGGGTTTCAAGTATGTCTGTAATTAAGATTCCTATATGAGATATGGACAGGGCGTAAGCCAGCACTTTCACATCTTAGGGTCTGGGGGTGCCCGGCCTATGTCAAACGGTTAGTTACAGATAAATTGGACCTAGGTCTGACAAATGCACATTCATAGGGTACCCCAAAGAGACCAAAAGATATTTTTTCTACCATGCTGATGAACAAAAGGTGTTCGTCAGTCTTAAGGCAACCTGTTTAGAAAAAAAATTTCTTGGTGAAGGAACCGTTGCCTCTAAGGTTGAACTTGATGAAGTTCAACAGGTAGAAGGACTGACACCAATAGCTGAACCTGAGTCAGATTTGATTAGATCAGATTTGGAGCCCAATGTATCTGCACTATTAAGGCGATCCGATAGAGTACCACATTAGCCGGACAGATACTATGGTTTCTTGATCCGAGATGGTGTTCCCATCGAACTCGATGAGAACGATGAGGATCCGATCACCTATATGGATGCAATGCAGAGACCTGATTCTGAGAAATGGCTTGAAGCCATGAAATCCAAAATGGAGTCCATGAAGGTCAACGATGTATAGATATTGGTTGACCCACCTGAAGGGGTTAAATCCATTGGGTGTAAATGGATCTTCAAATGGAAGAGGGGTACAGATGAAAAGGTGGAGACCTATAAAGCCCGTCTGGTTGCCAAGGGGTATCATCAACATTATGGTATTGACTATAACGAGACGTTCTCCCCCGTGGCAATGCTCAAATATATTCGGATAATGCTTGCAATAGCTGCCCATCTGGATTATGAGATCTGGCAAATGGATATGAAGATAGCTTTTCTGAATGGAGAGCTGACCGAAGAGGTGTATATGATACAACCTGAGGGGTTTACATCCACAGATGAGTCCAAGGTGTGCAAGCTTCAGAGATCCATTTATGGATTGAAGCAAGCTTCTCAGAGTTGGAACATGTGTTTTGATAAGGTGATCAAAATGTATGGCTTCACTAAGAATGGAGAAGAGCCCTGCATCTATAAATGGGCAAATGGTTCAGTTGTGGTATTCCTTATCTTGTACGTGGATGATATTTTCTTAATCGAAAATGACATCCCTGCACTACAGGGAATAAAAGTTTGGTTGTCATCGCAGTTCTCCATGAAGGACTTGGGTGAAGCATCCTACATCCTAGAGATGAAGATCTATAGGGATAGATCTAAAAAGATGCTTGGGTTATCCCAGTTTACGTACATAGACACTGTACTGAAGAGGTTCAGCATGGAGAATTTCAAGAAGGGCTATCTACCGATAGGCCATAGAACTCTCTCTAAGAAGGATTGTCCGACAACTTCTGAAGAGAGAGAGCGTATGAGTAGAGTCCCATATGCTTCAACCATGGGATCTATCATGTACGCTAAGATATGTACAAGGCCAGATGTGCCATACTCACTAGGAGTAGTGAGTAGATACCAATCTGATCCTGAAAAAAACCACTGAAAAGTGGTTAAAGCCATCCTTAAGTATTTGAGAAATACTAAGTACCAATGGTTGGTTTATGGTGAGTCAGATCTGAAACTTGTGGGGTTCACAAACTCCAGCTTTCAATCTGATCATGATGACAACAGAAGTGTGTCGGGTTATATCTTTACTCTGAATAGTGGAGCCATCTGCTGGAAGAGTTCCAAGTAGCATACTGTGGCAGATTCTATTTGTGAGGTGGAGTACATCGCAGCATCGGATGCCGCGAAGGAAGCTGTGTGGCTGAAAAAATTTATCACCGAGCTCAGAGTAGCACCCTCCCTCGATGATCCAGTCCTACTCTACTACGACAGCACTAGTGCCATAGCTCAGGCAAAGGAACCCAAAGCACACCAGTGGATGAAGCATATTTTACGCCGTCTCTATCTGGTCTGGGAGATCGTGGATCGAGATGACGTCGACCTTCAAAAGACCGACGAAAAGGAGAACCTGGCCGACCCCTTCACTAAAGCCCCGACGATAAAGGAGTTCGACAATCACAAGTCGAAGATGGGTATTAGATATTGTGCCGAGTGGCTTTAGGACAAGTAGGAGTTGTTGAAAAATAAATCCCAAAAGCCAATCGTCAGCCTGTTGACGGTTGAGCAATCTTGTATTGTAATTGCTTTGTTAATAAATAAAATATATTTTTAGCATTTTCATCGTAAGTTTTCATCTTCTAACGAACTCCGTTGTTGTGATAAAATTCTTAGGACTATTTAGGTTCGATAAAGAGAGGATTTATCGATTAATCCTTAAAACTGTTCACGACCAAATGATAGGCTGTTAATAAGGACGACAGCTTCTATCGAGCATAGGTCGCTGTAGGCGATATGGGTTGGTTGTCCTCTTAACCAAAGATTATGGAGATACTGGTATGGCATACAGGTGAGATATAAGGGTACATCATCATTGAACATGATCAACTTCAGAGCATTCTACTGTCGAGAATGTCTCTGATGGGATATAGGTATAAGTGTCTCTTAGACCTGAGATCGCCTCAGTGACTTACAAGCAACTCATTATACTTTGGTACTGGACTAACTGAATTTTTAATTCAATGATGGAAGACTTTTAGACATAGTCAAGTACTTGCAAAGTCAGAGTGTGATCAATATGGGATTGACCACTCCAAGAGTTGGAGAAGAATGAGTCGC
This sequence comes from Elaeis guineensis, assembly GCF_000442705.2. Taxonomy (NCBI): domain Eukaryota; kingdom Viridiplantae; phylum Streptophyta; class Magnoliopsida; order Arecales; family Arecaceae; genus Elaeis; species Elaeis guineensis. Next base: position 75,385,517 of record NC_025997.2, read on the forward strand.
CGTATTTCAATTTAGCAAAACCTTGGCCAAGGTAATCCATTAGATGGATTTGATATTTTGAAATACAATGTGGACAATCTAATCAGAGTTGACAGTTGAACTCTGAGGTATCCTATGAGCATTTTGGTCAAGGGGATGAATTATGTGAAAATTATATCCACATGGGTTCTAAGGATGTTGTTCTACACATTCGACCTATCCGGCCATCGGATACCATTGCTAGATGGTCACTTTGATTAGTACAAAAATTTATTTTTGTACTATCAATTTAGGTTTGGATCTATATGGTCACACACATTAGAGTTCATGATCCGATTAGATGGTTGATCAACGATTAAGAATCGTTCTAGGGTTAAATGATCAATACGATTGATATTTAACCTAATGCAAGTGTTACAGGAGGATCGATTAGCAATTCGATTGCTAATTGACTTAATTTGATTAAGTCAATAGGCTGAGATTAAGTCTAATTAAATATAATTTAATTAGATTTAGTTTGGACTTGATTGGATCAAGTTCAATTGGTTTATTGGATAAGCCAAGTGCAAGAAAAAACTAGTCCTAGTTCAAGTAGGACTTGGGTCAACTTAATTTTTAATTCGATTAAAAAATTAAATCTAATTTAAATCTAATTTAATTTGATTAAGTTAGGTTCTTAATTAGGTTAAGACCTATTTTAATTGGGTTGATTTGATTTTGGTTTGATTTGATTTGAGAAATCAAATTTGAACAAGTCATAGATTGAACCCTAGTAAGACTAGGATTCCACCTTGCGCCACCTTAGCCCCCCATGCCCACTCTCTCTTATTTTATGCAACAAAACCTTCTCTCTCAGGCCTTCACACATGCCCAAATCTTTTCACTCTGTTTCTCTTATATGGAATGTGGTTGTGGATCAAGTCAAAGTAAGAATTAGTTTGGATTTCAAATTCTATGAGATAGAATTTTAGGAAATCAAAACTCTTTCCTTATGGCACTGATTTTACCCAGATTTTTTTTGATATTTTCATGGGTTTTATGGCACATATTGTGTGCCCTTTTTTGGTGGTCCATGGTAGAAAAAAGAGGGGGCGCCCAAGAGTTAGGCACCCCTTGTCTTGCCCTATTTGGATTTTTTTTGACTAAGTATTTGACCTAGACAAGGATTCTTTATATCTCTTGATTCAAGATGAATTTCATGTTGCAAGTTTTGTAGATTATAGAGCATTGAGAGACCTTTGGGGCATGTGAAAATCAAGGAGAAAGAGTATTAGGGCATGGAGATATAATAGACACAAAACTAAGTGTCTGGGTTAGAGCAAAAAGAAGAAGAAGAGGGTCTTCTTCTAGGGTTGCTGAGTTCACCTCTTTTCTTCCTCCATCTGTGAGTTTTCTGAGAGTGTCTCACATCTAAAACTCTTTCTCCTACTTTTCATCTTTGGAAGAGTTCAAATCAAGAAGAAGGAGGCATCTGATCGACCATCGAAGAAGGATCAGCATAGTACTAGCATACTGTGCTGATTTTCTAGACCAGGACTTCTGATCGTGATTTGTGGGCTCGTCTGGATGACTCCTAGAGACCAGACGTGTGTGCGGCTTGCAACATCATCCTCAAGTCCAGATCAGCAAAGCTAGAATGTCTAACTTGCAAGGTGTTGGTGCAAAAATTCATCTGCGTCGGAGAAGCTAGAGTCGAGGGAGTCGCGGTCGCCGTTGGGACCTGCAAAAGAAGTCTAAACCGGAGTTAGGGTTGCTCCGGCAAGAACCTCTGATGCTCAAGTCAGTTCTCTGTCTCAACGAGAATGGAGTGCTCGAACGAAAATTTTAGCAGAGTTTTTGGGATAGAAATTAGAGCTTAGAGAATAACGTATCCGGGGTCCCCCTTTTATAGGCGGAGGGGGCAACAAACTGATAGCGATGTTTGTAACCGTCTGGCAGTGGGCTGCTCGGGGTCAGAAGGAGTTTGTTGTGAAGAGTAGTGGATTGGAATCGTGGCCATCATCGGGACATGCCACGTGGAGTCTGTTGCGGGGAGTGGAGCGGCGTCCATTGTCGCGACTTGCCAGAGGGTGGAGGAACCGCGCGGTATCCGTCGCAGGAAGTGGAGCAGAATCGTGGCCATTATTGTGGTCTACCAGGGAGTGATGGAGCTGCGTGGAATCCATCGCAGGAAGTGGAGCAGAGTCGTGGCCGTTACTGCGGCCTGCCAGGAAGTGATGGAGCCGCATGGAATCCGTTGCAGGAAGTGGAGCAGAGTCGTGGCCGTTACTACGGCCTGCCAGGGGGTCCAGGCCTATCGGTCGAAGTTCGGTTGGGGTGTCTGGCAGAGAGAGGTGGCTAGCTACCCATCTCAGAGGAGCTCGGATGCTGCAAATCTTGTTGGGTGCCTTGGGCGTTAAGGCGGCAGGCGAGGACCACTTGCCGTAGGAGCTCGGTCAGAGGCTTCCCGCAGGCGTAGCCCAATTTTGCACAGACTTTGGCAGAGGGCCGACCGACGGTGGATGTCGGATGGTGCTGGAGAGGTTCGTCCGTCGGACGGGTCCAGCTACTGGATTCCGTGAGCACGGCATTTGCCCGCTTATAGAAGTTCGATCGGAGTCCGATCTCCGTAGAAGCCCGGATGGGGATCATTTGTCGAGGAGTCTCGACCAAGGCCTGTCTGCAACAGAAATCCGAAAAGAATTCATCCATAATGGAAGCTCGGGTGAAGGCTTACGGTGGGAATCCGGCACGGACCGCTCGTGGTAGAAATTTGAAGTAGATCGTTTGCAGTGGAAACTCGGAGTGGGTTGCTTGCAGTAGGTGCTCGGAGTCCGGCTCCCGTAGGAGTGCGGACGAAGTCTTCCTGCAGTCGAAGTCGGGGATGAAGTCCGGCTCCCGTAGGAGTCCGGACGAAGTCTTCATACAGCTGGAGTCGGGGATAAAGTCCGGCTCCCGTAGGAGTCCGGACGAAGTCTACCTGCAATTGAAGTCAGGGGCGAAGTCTGGCTCCCGTAGGAGTCCGGACGAAGTCTACCTGCAATTGAAGTCGGGGGCAAAGTCCGACTCCCGTAGGAGTCTGGATGAAGTCTTCTTACAGCCAGAGTCGAGGATGAAGTCTGGCTCCCGTAGGAGTCCGGACGAAGTCTACCTGCAATTGAAGTCGGGGGCGAAGATCGGCTCCCATAGGAGTCCGGACGAAGTCTACCTGCAATTGAAGTCGGGGGTGAAGTCCGGCTCCCGTAGGAGTCTGGATGAAGTCTACCTGCAATTAAAGTCGGGGGCGAAGTCCGGCTCCCGTAGGAGTCCGGGCGAAGTCTACCTGCAATTGATGTCGGGGGCGAAGTCCGGCTCCCGTAGGAGTCCGAACGAAATCTACCTGCAGCCAGAGTCGGGGATGAAGTCCAGCTCCCGTAGGAGTACGGATGAAGACTTCTTGCAGCCAGAGTCGGGGATGAAGTCCGGCTCCCGTAGGAGTCCGGACGAAGTCTTCCTGCAGCCGGAGTCGGGGACGAAGTCCGACTCCCGTAGGAGTCCGGACGAAGTCTAGAAGGTGGTCGATCATCGTGGAAACTTGGGTGGAGTCCGTCCGTCGTGAAGAATCCGGTCGACGCTGGTGGGGGCTTATCCATCGGCAAAACTTGGGAGTGTTGCGGAGGCTCGACCGCCAGAGAGGTTCGGAGAGATGTCGCCGAAGGTCGAAAGTCGGTAGAATCTCCGTAGGGTCACTCCTGTCACGAACTTCGGTTGGGGGGTATTTTATACCCAACACCAGTCCCCCTACTTCCGAGTTCGAGTTTCTAATGAAGGAAGTATAGAGAAATTTTCACAGTCGAAGTTGTCTCCTAGAATCCTGTGCACGATCACCCTCAGATATTCTGGCATTTAATGCGTGCATGCTGGAGTCTTTTCAAATCAGGATGATCCGAAGGGACCTTTCGAAATTCTCACTGGAGTGTTGGCCCAGGTACGGTGCAGTAATGGCTCTGTCAGCTATCGTCGCTTTTAGCCGCCTACGGTGGCGAGTGGGACACGTGGCGAGCGTGGGTCGGCTTGGAGAGATCCGCGATCATTATAGCGTCGGATCCCAAGGTCTATTTAAACCCGCCTTTCCACCTTCAGGAGTCTCATTCCGCCTGAGAGTTCTATCGGTGTCTACCTTCTCCCCGAGAGCTCTGACCCTCTTTGGCGTCCACCTTGGCCCTAAGCGTTCTTCGAGTCATCCCTGTCCTCGCCCCTCTGCATCCTTCGGAGCGATCTAGGTTAGTCTCAGAACTTTCGTTTCTCTTCTTGCCATCTAGGTGCCCTTTCTCCTCCATTTTTTTTCTGCCGCATTCCTCTGGTTTGGTCCCCCGCAAACCTTTTGCCTCTTGTCCCGCCTGATTTCTCCAGGATCTTTAGGGTCTTTGTTTGAAATATCCTCCGACACCTCCGCCTCTAGTGGTTCTAGGAGTTCGTCCGCCTCAGCCCCCCAGAACCCCCACACTGTAGACGAACCCACATTTAGGACTGGGCCTTGTCTGATTTTTATGCCGAGTGCCATTCCCTGTTCTCTGACTCTGGATGAACTTTTACTGATAAGGGTTCAGTATGGAGTTCCTCCGGAGTACGATCTGGAGCTTCCTGGTTCCGCCGATCGGGCTAGCACCCCCCCACCTGGCCGTTTCTGCCTGTATCAGGAGGCCTTCCGCGTCGGACTCCGACTTCCACTTCCGCCCTTCGTCGTCACCCTCTTCCATTTTTTAGATATTTCTTTAACTTCGGTTGCACTGAATTCCTTTAGATTTTTGATAGGGTTCCTCTCCCTTTGCCATGTAGTCGAAGTTCAGCCATCTCTTTTTTTGTTTAGATATTTTTACACCTTCAAGCGCCACCCCTCGGCGAAGGACTGATGGTATTTCTCTCCCCAGTTTGGCAAGAAGGGGTTGCTGAAAGGTGCACCCTCTTCAATCCACAACTGGAAGGGGAAGTACCTCTTTGTCCAATGTCCGACCTTGAGGCTGGGATTGCCCCCTTGGGGCTCCCTAAGGGACTCTATCCACAGGGCTCCTAGCCTGGGGGAGCACGACCTTCAGGCCATCCGAAAACTTCTTAGTTACTCAACTCCTTCCCTTCCCAACCTTCTTAAGGAGCAATTTTTGTTCAACATCGGCTTGAGCCCCCTGGACCCTTCGAGTATCCCATTTTTTCTTTCCTTTTCTTTTCTCCCGCTCTTCTTCTCTCTCTCTCTTTTTTCTTTTTTTTTTTTTTCATTCCATTACTGATCTCTTTTCCTCTCTCTTCTTTTTTTTTTCAGGAATGGACGCCGAAGCAGCACGGATGCTCGCCAAGGGCCTCAAGGCTCACAAAAGGAAAGGCGCCGCGGCATTCGGATCAGCAAAGAAGGCCAGAACGGAGGAGACGAGCTCGGCCATGCCTGCCTAGGCGGCCCTCGCGGTCGACGTTCCTTCAGACGTCGAACCTCCGACTCCCCAGGCCTCTTCAAGGAGTTCCCCCGCTGAGGCTCCCACTTCGGGGGTCCACTTCAAGGAGGCATCAGGGGTTGAGAGGGGGAGGAGAAGGAAGTCAGTGGCCCACAAGGTGAGTAGCCACCAAGCCACCATCGAAGAGTCCCTCGATTTCGAAGGAGAGCCGGGGGAGAATCCCTTTAATGACAGGGACCTGATAAAGCGACTGATCGACAGCTGCATCCTGCCCGAAGTCGTCCAGAGGATTGATCGCGCCGATCCCGAACAGCGGGTTTGGGACTCCCTAGGGTCCTTTCTCGAGGTAAATAGATTCACTTTCCTCCTTCCCTTCGCACCTTCATTTAATTAGCTTCTCAACCTCTGTTCTGACCTCCTAGCTGCCCTTGCAGATCGGGCACCAGCTCCTTGCCAATATCAAGGCAACGAACCGGGCGAAGAGGGATGCCATCCAGGCGGAGGAGAGTCACCGGGATGAAGTTGCTCGCCTCAAAGAAAAGGCAGCCGAGGTAGTCACCCTCCAAGAGGCCCTAGAGAAAGAAAAGCAGGCCCTGGAGAGAGAAAAGCAGACCTCGGAGGAGACGGTCAGGAAGGCAGAGGCCAAGGTCGCAAATTTAGCGGAGCAGATCCCGATCCTGGTTAAGGAGGTCAGGGTTCTAGCGGTGGAGGAGTTCAAGGCCTCTGCGGAGATAAAGGACCTGAACGTCAAGTTCGGCCAAGAAGCATTCATCAAAGGATTCGAGCTCTGCCAGGAGAAGGTGGCCAAGAAATTTCTCGAGCTCGACCTCGGCTTTTTGGATGAGGCATCTGAAGATGAAGCCGGTCCCTCTCCCACTACTACTACCACCACAGCCCCCTTCCGGGAACACCGAGCTCCCCAAATCCTATTTCAGAGGTCTGAGACCTCTGACTTTGTATTTTTCTTTTATTGTGATTTTTTCTTTTCCTCTTGTCTTTAAGAAACATTCAATTAATAAAATTGGGCTTCTCCTTTTGGAGGGCTTCTCCACTCTGCTCCCCTTTTTTTTTATTTTGCTTTATGCAATGAGATGCGCATTGACGCTTTTGTCTCCCGATGGCAGTGTCCTATCGAAGCGCTTTCCCTACCACAGGAGATTTCGCTGAAGTCCACGATCCAATGTCTGAAGAAGAAAGTTCATCATTTAACAAAAAGGTCGAAGGAGATGGATGGCGAGCTTTGCAGGTTGAGAGAGAGCCACTCTGAAGCCACCGTGGAGGCCACCCACTTTCAGAACCTCCACATGAAGGGGATCATGGAGTATAGCTGGAGGAAAGCAAACTTCGAGAAGGAGCTCAAGGAACACAAGAAGCACGCCAGTGATCGATCTTGGGCTCAAGCTGCCAAGATCAGTTCTCTCAGAGTGGAGCTGTCGGCTGCACAGGAGAGGATTAGCCAGTTGGAAGAAAGCTCGTCCTGGCTTCCGACTCGAGCCGACTATGATCGAGAATGGTCGAAGAAGTTCTCCGACCTTCAACAATAGCTCCAGGATGCTGAGGTGAGCTATGACGCATACCGGGCCGACTAGTGCAGGCAGGTGGATGAATACAGGGGGAAGCTCAGGATGGCGACCGACGAGGTTGCCCGTCTTCAAAGGCAGCTAGCTGAAGGGGCTCAGTTTGCTCCCGTTCGGGATTCCGACGAACTCCAATCCCTGAGAAGAATCGTAGAGGAGCTATCTGTCAGCCTTTGGGAGGGGAAGGCCGAACTGCAGCAATTGAAGATCCAGCTGGTATACGAGCAGTGGGCAGTCAAGGATGCAGAGGCAGAATCTGAGGTCCTGAGAAAAAGATGTCGAGAGGCAGAGAACGAAAGCTAGCGATTTCATCAGAGATATATGGAAATGCTAATGAGAGAGAAGGAATTGGAAGAAGAAGTCGAGAGCTTAAGGCACTCCCTGATGAGGGTCGAAGCCGAAAGTTCAAAGTCGGAGGAAGCCGGGCCCCTTAGGGCTCTTTTTGTCCTTCGTCCCTCTAAGTGTCTTCTTTTGCCGCTTGTCTGTTTGTTGTCGTTGTTGTTTTTGTTGTTTTTTTTTTTTTGGTTTTTCAGGCTCTGTAACGCACATTTTGCTAATGAAATGAAAATGTCTTTGTTACCTTACCCGTACGTCATGTTGAATTGTCGTGCACCGGACTTCTTTCATTTTTGTCCCATGCGATGTCGATGTTGTTCGAAGGTTTCTTGTTCATCTTTGTATTAGGTCGCCATTACCGAGTTTCTTGTGCTTTTGATTGGTTCGGCATCGACGCCGCTTGGAGGTTCCTAGCCATCGCCGTGTCGATTTGCCTTTTGTTCACGATCGTAGATCTTACTTTCTCTTCCTCCCTCTTCATAGAGACGAGGTCCTTTGTGCTTTTAGTGTAGTTCGGCCTCCGTTTTTCGTTGGGGTAGCCCGCGCTGTTCCTTCACATTTCCCTCCTTCTTCTTTTTTTTTTTTTTTATGCAAGGGTTCTCCCTAGCTTTTTACGGAGTCACGGTAGTGTAGAAGGGTCGTCGAGAAGGTTTTCTTTTTTCTTACCGGGTCTCGAATGGCCGAACCTTAACTGGCATTGAGACAAGGTTGTTCCCCTATTTCTGATGTGATCATTTTCAGCTCAGGTTAGGATGAGGTTCTCCTTCTGTTCCTAACAGGGCTGCGGGGGCACATATGGGCACTGCGTGGCCTCTCTCCCCATCCGGTCTACAAGTAACCGGGCCTTCGACCTTGCTCATGTTAGGGCGAGGTTCTCCTCCTGTCCCTAACATGGCTGCGGGGGTGCATATGGGCGCTGTATGGCCTCTCCCCCCATTCGATCTACAAGTAACCGGGCCTTCGACCTTGCTCATGTTAGGGCGAGGTTCTCCTCCTGTCCCTAACATGGCTGCAGGGGCGCATATGGGCGCTGTATGGCCTCTCCCCCCATCCGATCTACAAGTAACCGGGCCTTCGACCTTGCTCATGTTAGGGCGAGGTTCTCCTCCTGTCCCTAACATGGCTGTGGGGGCGCATATGGGTGCTGTGTGGCCTCTCCCTCCATCCAGTCTAAAAGTAACCGGGCCTTCGACCTTGCTCATGTTAGGGCGAAGTTCTCCTCCTGTCCCTAACATGGCTGTGGGGGCGCATATGGGTGCTGTGTGGCCTCTCTCCCCATCCGATCTAAAAGTAATCGGGCCTTCGACCTTGCTCATGTTAGGACGAGGTTCTCCTCCTGTCCCCAACATGATTGTGGAGGTGCATATGGGCGCTGTACGGCCTCTCCCCCCATCCGGTCTACAAATAACCGGGCCTTCGACCTTGCTCATGTTAGGGCGAGGTTCTCCTCCTGTCCCTAACATGGCTGTGGGGGTGCATATGGGTGCTGTATGGCCTCTCCTCCCATCTGATCTACAAATAATCGGGCCTTCGACCTTGCCCACATTGGGATTTGTTTTTGTTGTCTGATGGGGTCGTCCCCTGTCGTTACAAGTCTATGCCAAAAAGGGAAAGATGTGCAAGTCTGAAAGAAATCTTGATTTAAAGCAGGATCGTTCGCAATACATTTACAAGTTTTCAAACCCTAGGGCTGTGGAAGGTCTGCTTCCTGTCAAGGTCCTCCAGAGATGGAGTTGATGATCCCAATTGGTGGCCGATCTCCGGACTGCTCTTTCCTCCTTGGTGGCTCAGGCTGCGGCAGGGCCCTTGGCCGATCTTCTCTTCCCTCAGGCCGGCACCAAATGAACCTATTGAGTCGATCTCGTCGGATGAGCTCCTCGATCTCATCGGATGAGCTCTTCGATCTCGTCAGATGAGCTCCTCGATCTCGTCTCGGAGCTGGATGCATTCCTCCGTGTCGTGGCTGTGGTCACGATGGTAGAGGCAGAACTTGTTAGGATTGCCTTCCCGGGGTGCGTGCACATCCTCTCTGGCCTTGGGAGCTGCTCTCTGACCTCCATCAGCACCTGAGTTTTCGATGCGTGGAGGGGGGCATAGCTGCGAAATCTTCCTGGGGGAGAGCCCCGTCGAGCCCGGCACTCTAGGCTTCCCTGCCTGCATGCTCGGGGAGGAGTCTGGACGCACTTGTGCCCGAGAGGAATTCGAGAACATGGCCGAGCTTCTCTCAGCCCTTTTTCGACTGCGGGCTTACTCGAGTCTCCCACCTGCCGCTCTCTCGTGGTCTCCTTATCCTTCATTTTGAAGGCTTCTTTCGCTCGGGCGTACCCTTCGGCCCGAGCCAACAGGTCAGTAAAATCCCTGGGATACTTCTTTTCCAAGGAGAATAAAAGGTCGTTCTTCTGAAGGCCGCCTTTCAGGGCGGCCATCGCTACCGATTGGTCCAAGTTTCAGACCTCCAACGCGGCGACATTGAAATGGTTGATGTAGGCCCGAATGGACTCCCCCTCCCTCTACTTGATGTTGATGAGGGACTCCGAACAATTTCGGGGATACCGACTGCTAACAAAATGAGCCACAAACTGGTGGCTCATCTGATCAAAGAAAAAGATGGAACCCGACTTCAGCACCAAGTATCAGTTTCTCACCGCTCCCTTCAAGGTGGATGGGAAGGCTCGGCATAGAATGGCGTCGGGCACGCCGTGAAGCAGCATCATTGTCTGGAAGGTCTCCAGGTGGTCAACTGGGTCCGAAGTCCCGTCGTAGCTTTCAAATTGAGGGAGCTTGAAGTTTGGTGGGATCGGTTCCTGCATGATCATTTGAGAAAAGGGAGGGTCAGTACAAATATCCTCACCATAAGCGGGGGGAGCGTGACGGAGTTCTTCGATCCGTCGGTTCATCTCCTGGAGCCTCCGATCCAGGAAATCCTCTCGACTACGGGTCTCAAGGGTCTTCTGGCAGAATGGAGTGTTGCCCAGCTATGCAACCCAAGAGGGGGGTGAATTGGGTTTTTAAAAAATTTAAGCTTAACTAATTACTTATGAAAAGTATTTGTTAAAAGCTTGATGAATGAGGAGAAAGACTTTAGTTCAAGATTAATTACCTAAAGCAAGAATGCAAGGATATAATAAAGAAATAAAGAGAAACAATAAAGCACACCACAAACACAAGGATTTATAGTGGTTCGGTGCCAACCTTGCACCTACATCCACTCCCCAAGCTCCTACTTGGGAATTCCAATCCACTATACTTGTATTCAACCCGAATACAAACGTCGGAAACTCCGACACTAGCTATCCCAAGCTAGTCCACTTGTTTTCCGGGTACAAGCCAACCCAATACACTTCGATTTCAGGTTCGGATCAACCTTCTCTTATTTTTGGAAACTCTCCAAAAACAAGAATAATTACTCACAAAGAGTAAGACAGTTTAGAGCATAAATAAGTACAAGAATAGCTCCTTAAATGAGCGAATATAACATTAAATGCACTTTACTCAAATGAAGAATCCCCTTTTTGATTTCCTCAAGGTGGATGAAGAGTTGAATGAATGCTTGAGGAATAGGTGAGCTTTGATTGAAGGCTTCTTGAAGGCTTTGAAAGAGCTCTTGATCAAGGTTGAAAAGTTGGCTTGAAAAACCCTCTCTTTGAATGCTCTTGAATGCCCTTTTGAACGCTCTTGCTTTTCTCTTTCAAAATCTCTTGTATCTCTCGTGTATATTGTAGATCCCTGTCTCTCGTGTATATTGTAGATCTCTTGTCTCTCTGTGTATATTGTAGATCTCTTGTCTCTCTTGTGTATATTGTAGATCCCCTTTCTGTTTTTCACCTTTTGAAACCTTTTATAGCTTTAAGAAACAAGGAAAAATATTTTAGGCAGAAAAAGAGCCGTTAGAGCATTTAACGTGAGCATTAAAGGCAACTAAAATGGGCAAAAAACTAGCCGTTGCGGACAATTCCCGTCGCAGGGGTCGACTCATGAGTCGACTCATGCTTCAGGGGTCGACTCATGAGTCGACCTCTGTTGCAAAAACCAGAGATTTGGGTTTCTGGATATTTTGGCCCAAAACAGCAGAAGTCGACTCATGAGTCGACTCATGCCTTGTGGGTCGACTCATGAGTCGACTCACAGGTCGTGCCAAGCCAGAAAACCAGCATGCCAAGGGAAACTTTAGCGTGCCAAGCAGCTCATTTTGCCATGAGTTGACTCATGAGTCGACTCATGCACTTCAAACATTCATAACTTCAAAAATATAAGTCCAAAAATAATAAAATTTTCACCAATTGATTACAATCATTTGTTCTACCAAATGATACTATCAAATCAGGATTTTAGTAAAATTATGATTTTGCCTCTGAAGAGCATAAAGACTTTTTTAAATAAAAATATTTGTATCCCTTCAATCTGCTTTGTAATCATCAAAATCAATCTAGGAGCAACAATCTCTCCCTTTTTGATGATGACAAAATACTTGAACAAAGCATTTATGTGAATGCATTATAGATTTATATGCTTGAAAAGAGTATGATTCTTTTGGCATGTGATATAAATGGTCATATGCAAGAATAGTTTGCCCATTTGCTTAAAGATTTGAAGATATGCTCATTGGATTAGTGATT
>NC_025997.2:75397526-75481615 GCF_000442705.2 Elaeis guineensis
ATCCACATGAGAGAGCTTAGTAGAAGCCTCCCCCTCACAGCTAACTCCAAACCTCCTAAATACTCGAGTAAGGGCCATACCAAAAGGCAAGTGTGCCTTGGGATCTGTTCAAAGTCTCTCTCATGGCCTCTATCATAAGTACAGGGAGGTTCAGGGGGTCTGAGTGATGACATGAAACATGATACATACATCTCTGCTGGAAAGTAAATCATGCCTACCACTCCTAGGAAAGAAGAGCTTCGTTACAATCTGATGTAGGATCCTCATCTCATAGATAAAATCTTTGCTTCCAATTTATTTAAACTCTCTGAATAAGTTCCCCCTAGTATAACACGATCCCCTCTTCTTTTACTGGGAGTTCCATATAAGAGTAACCCTCACTAGGCAAATGAAGTATTCTCCCAATATACTAGAATCCAAGCAAATATCAATACCCTTGACTGTTGAAGTCACTGACCCATTTCCATAATGTAGATTTGGTAGAATTCTCTAACTAGGTCACATAGGTGACTTCCTTAAGGAGCAGTAGAAACCCCATCCTTGGTTTTTAATCTTGGTGGCAAAATAAAACCCTCTTTTCAAAGAACCAAAAATCTATATTCTTCCCGGTTTCAACTTTCTATCAGATAGAGGATTCTTACTGGGGCTTAGGGAGGATTGAGGGGGACCTTGAGCAGATACTGAAGCTGGAGTGGGAGCAGTGGAAGACTGAGCAGCTTGCCTTTTCTTTCGGACATTTTCTTCAAGCTCACGAACTGACTTTCTTCTTTGGGGAAGCTTCATCTTCGGACCATATTCACTACAGTAGCAGGCAAGGAGACTTGGAGGAACAAGTGAATGAGTGGAGGAGGGATCACAAGAGAGTGAAGAGGGATTTTGGTGGAGAAAAGAGGTGGATTTGGGAAGAACGGTGGAGTGCTAGGGCACGCTCCAACCGTTCCAAACAATGGGAGAAAGCATAAAAATCCCTTTTCAAGGTGGCGATTTTTGGTGGAGAGGAGGAGGGAGAAGTGCCTCGAGCTAGATCTTGGATTTGGAGCAAAAGGAAATGGGAAGTCGGCTTTTGGAAGGAGGAAGATGAAAGGATGAGTCGGCTCACGAACAGGATCCCATATAAAAACAATGAGCCCGTGGGAAGTTTGAGGAAATAACAAGTTTGCCATTGAGTCGACTCATGGGGGTCGACTCATAAGTTCAGAAATTCAGAAAAAATATGAATAAATTCCAAAAAATTTAAAATTTTGGGAGAAGGAGTTTTGCTCAAAGATAAGTTTTTAGAATGATAAACTTGAGCTTTTGGGACCAGGATAGATGTTGGAAATGAGCTCTAAGAATTTTTGACATCAATTCTTGGAAATTGAAAAAATTTAGGCATATGGATCTAGAATTCCTAGATTTCTCCTAATTTCACAGAATCTATCCTCACTAAGGGCCTTTGTAAAGATATCAGCTAATTGATTTTCAGTGCAAACATATTCAAGAATTATATTTTTGTTTTGAACATGTTCTCTTATAAAATGATGTCTTATTTCAATGTGTGTGGATCTTGAGTGTTGAATTGGATTTTTAGATAGATTTATGGCACTTGTGTTATCACATCTTATTGGTGTTTCATTAAGTTTGATTCCAAAGTCTTCGAGTTGTTGCTTAATCCATAAGATTTGAACACAACAACTTCCGGCTGCAATGTATTCGGCCTCAGCCGTAGACAGTGCCACCGAATTTTATTTCTTGCTAAACCATGAGATTAGGTTAACTCCAAGAAATTGGCAAGTTTCACTTGTGCTTTTTCTATCTAATTTACATCCAGCAAAATCAGCATCTGAATATCCTAATAAATCAATTTGTGAGTCCTTAGAGTACCATAACCCTAGAGTTTGAGTACCATTTAAGTATCTAAGGATTCTTTTAACAGCATTCAAATGAGATTCTTTAGGATTAGATTGATATCTAGCACATAAACAAACACTAAACATGATATCAGGCCTACTTGCAGTTAAATATAATAATGAGCCAATCATACCTTTATAGTATTTTAAGTCTACACATTTACCTTCATCATCCTTGTCAAGCTTACATGAGGGACTCATTGGTGTGCTAATTGGTTTGCAGTTCTCCATTCCAAATCTTTTGAGTAGTTCCTTGGTGTACTTGCTTTGGGTGATGGAGATTCTCTCTTTTGATTGTTTGATTTGGAGTCCGAGGAAGAAGGTGAGTTCTCCCATCATGCTCATCTCGAACTCCCCCTGCATAAGCTTAGCAAAGTCTTGACAAAGGGATTCATTAGTAGACCCAAAAATTATGTCATCAACATAAATTTGTATAACTAGCATATCATTTTGATTTCTTTTAATAAAGAGGGTTGTATCTACATTACCTCTTGAAAAATCATTATTTAGTAGAAATTTGCTTAGCCTATCATACCATGCTCTAGGTGCTTGTTTTAATCCATATAAAGCTTTATTTAATCTAAAGACATGATTAGGAAAAGCATGATTTTCAAATCCAGGGGGTTGATCTACATATACTTCTTCAGTAATATATCCATTTAAAAATACACTTTTAACATCCATTTGAAATAATTTGAGTTTCATAAAGCAAGCATATACAAATAGAAGTCTAATAGCTTCTAATCTAGCAACAGATGCAAAGGTTTCATCAAAATCAATTCCTTCTTCTTGATTATATCCCTTAGTAACCAGTCTTGCTTTATTTCTAATTACATTACCATGCTCATCTAATTTGTTTCTAAAGACCCATTTTGTGCCAATTATTGAATAATTTTTAGGTCTTGATACTAAGGTCTAAACATTATTTCTTTCAAATTAATTAAGTTCCTCTTGCATTGCATTAATCTAATTATGATCATTTTCAGCTTCTTCAAAAGTTTTAGGTTCAAGATGAGATACAAAAGCACAATGATTAACTACATCTCTAAGTGAAGAACGGGTTTTTACCCCATGCATAGGATCATCAATAATTAACTCCTTAGGGTGGTTGTGAACATACCTCCATTCCTTGGGTAGGTCATTTGTACCTTGAGGTTGTTCTTGAATTTCTTCACCTTTCTCATCTTGTTTGTCTTCTTGATCCTTGTCTTCTGGAGTTGCTGAATCTTTCAGAGTGATCTCCTTCATACCTTCTATTAGTGGATCTGCATCATCAACACCCTCATTCTTCCTTGAAGGAAGATCGTTAGATTCATCAAAAATAACATGTATGGACTCCTCAACTACTAAGGTTCTTTTGTTGAAAACTCTAAATGCTTTACTAGTGGAGGAGTAACCTAGAAAGATTGCTTCATCTGATTTTGCATCAAATTTACCAAGTCTTTCTTTGCCATTATTTAATACAAAATATCGACAACCAAAAACATGAAAATATGCAATATTTGGTTTTCTTCCTTTCCAAAGTTCATAGGGGGTTTTCTTTAAAAATGGTCTAATCAAAGCACGATTTAAAATGTAACATGCTGTGTTAATTGCTTCCGTCCAAAAATATCTTGGAAGGTTGCTTTCATAAAGCATGGTACGGGCCATTTCTTCTAAGGTTCTGTTTTTCTTTCAACTACCCCATTCTGTTGAGGTGTCCTAGGAGCAGAGAAGTTATGGCCAATTCCATTTTCATCACAAAAATTTTCAAAGTCTTGATTTTCAAATTCAGTTCCATGATCACTTCTAATATTTTGAATTGAAAACCCTTTTTCATTAGTGACTTTTCGGTGAAATTTAGTGAAAATATGAAAAGTTTCATCTTTGTGTGCCAAAAAGAAAACCCAAGTAAAACGAGAGTAATCATCTATAATTACAAAATCATATCGTTTTCCTTCTAAACTAGTGGTTCTAGTTGGTCCAAATAAGTCCATATGCAAGAGCTCTAAAGGTCTAGAAGTTGAAACAATATTTTTGAATTTAAATGAAACTCTAGTTTGTTTACCTAATTGGCATGCTTCATAAATTCTATCCTTTTCAAAATTCAGTTTTGGCAAACCAAGAACTAATTCTTTCTTAATTAATTTTGAAAGAGAATGCATGCTAATATGTGCAAGTCTATGATGCCACAGCCAACTAGTCTCATTAACTTTAGCATTCAAGGATACTAGGCATTGCATGTCTAATTTGGCTAAATCATTCAAATCTACCATATAAACATTGCCATGCCTATGTCCTATAAATTTAATGCCATCGTTAATAGGACTAGTCACAATGCAAACAGATGATTCAAAAACAACTTTATACCCTTTATCACAAAATTGACTAATGCTAAGTAAGTTATGCTTTAAACCTTTAACTAACAAAACATTTTCAATGTATTTGGAGGGAGTGATACCAATGTTACCTATCCCGATGATCTTTCCTTTGTCATTATCTCCAAAGGTGACCATCCCTCCATCCTTAGCATCAAGCGTGATGAATTGTGATTCATCACCAGTCATGTGTCTCGAGCATCCACTGTCAAGATACCATTTCCTGTTTCCTCCTTGGGATGCTAGACACACCTGCAAGCAAAAGTCAAGTTTCTGTCTTAGGTACCCAAGCTTTCTTGGGTCCTTTTAGGTTAGTCAAAATGGTTCCTTTTGGAACCCATATTTTCTTTATAGTTGTGTTTGCAGATTTGTTAATAAGGCATGTGTATGATTTATGTCCTATTCTACCACATTTGAAACAAGTAATATTTGTAGACTTGTTACTTGAATAATTTACATAAATATTCTTCAGAAATTTTTATTTCTTCAAGGGGTTATAGCTAAGTCCAGCCTTATCATATACAGCTTTTTGATTATCAAGAATCATATTTAGTTTGTTTGAACTTAAGGTGAACTTATCTACTATAGGTTTCAGCTTGTTAATTTCATTCTTTAAGCTTTGATTTTCTTGAATCAAGGTGGATTTTTTAATTGAAAGGTTTTCAGCTTGTTTCACTAAGGACTGATTTTCCAATTTTAGTTCTTTGTTTTTCATCCCTAGTTTCTTTAATTCATCAATTAAATCATAGAATGCTTCATGCAATTCTTCAAAAGTAAATTCACTAGGGGATTCAGAAGTTACCTCATTTTCGTTTGCCATAAGGCACAGGTTGGCTTGTTCTGTTGAGGTTTCCTCATCGGAGCTTGAGTCATCACTCGCACTCCAAGTCGCCATCATTGCTTTCTTTTTGAACTTTTTGGGACCTTTCTTCAGTTGTGGACATTCGGATTTGAAATGTCCCGGCTTCTTGCACTCGTAGCATATAAGGGGTTGATCTTTCTCTTTCTCTTTGCTTTGTTCTCCTTTTGTGAATGACTTCTTTCTCATCCTCTGTTTCCTTTTTCTTAGAAACTTCTTAAATCTTCGGGTGATGAGTGCCATCTCTTCATCCTGTTCTTCATCTTCAGTGTCATCCGTTTCATCATCAGGCGAAGCTGTGGATTTGAGGGCAATGGTTCTTTTCTTTTTGACTTCATCCTCTTGATGTTGCTTCATGCTAAGTTCATGAGTCATCAAGGATCCAAGAAGCTCTTCTAGAGGTAGAGTGTTCAAGTCCTTTGCTTCTTGGATGGCAGTCACCTTGGCTTCCCAAGTTTTTGGCAATGACCTGAGAATCTTCCTTACAAGCTCACTGTTAGTATAAGATTTGCCAAGACTCTTCAAACCATTAATTATATCAGTAAAACGAGTAAACATAGCAGTTATGGACTCATCATGCTCCATTTTAAACAATTCATATTTATGCACAAGCATGTTTATTTTAGACTCTTTTACTTGATTTGTTCCCTCATGGGTTACTTCTAACCTATCCCATATTTCTTTAGCAGATGCACAAGTAGAAATGCGATTAAATTCATTTGCATCAAGTGCACAATAAAGAACATTCATAGCTTTAGCATTTAATTGTGCCAATTTCTTATCAACCTCATCCCATTCTTTCTCGGATTTGGTTGACTCCTCACCATCTATAATCTTGGTGGGTGTGTGAGGACCGTTCACTATGATACTCCACATATCATAGTCGAGTGCTTGTATGAATATCTTCATCCGAGCTTTCCAATAGGTGTAATTAGACCCATTGAAAAGTGGAGGTCGGTTGGTAGATTGCCCCTCGGCTAGAGAAGTACCGACATGGGTTGCCATAGATCTTTGGCTCTTTGATTGTTAGATCAAAGAAGGGCTAGAGCACCGGGCTCTGATACCACTTGTTGCCCAGCTATGCAACCCAAGAGGGGGGGGTGAATTGGGTTTTTAAAAAATTTAAGCTTAACTAATTACTTATGAAAAGTATTTGTTAAAAGCTTGATGAATGAGGAGAAAGACTTTAGTTCAAGATTAATTACCTAAAGCAAGAATGCAAGGATATAATAAAAAAATAAAGAGAAACAATAAAGAACACCACAAACACAAGGATTTATAGTGGTTCGGTGCCAACCTTGCACCTACATCCACTCCCCAAGCTCCTACTTGGGAATTCCAATCCACTATACTTGTATTCAACCCGAATACAAACGTCGGAAACTCCGACACTAGCTATCCCAAACTAGTCCACTTGTTTCCCGGGTACAAACCAACCCAATACACTCTGATTTCAGGTTCGGATCAACCTTCCCTTATTTTTGGAAACCCTCCAAAAATAAGAACAATTACTCATAAAGAGTAAGACAGTTTAGAGCATAAATAAGTACAAGAATAGCTCCTTAAATGAGCGAATATAACATTAAATACACTTTACTCAAATGAAGAATCCCTTTTTTGATTTCCTCAAGGTGGATGAAGAGTTGAATGAACGCTTGAGGAATAGGTGAGCTTTGATTGAAGGCTTCTTGAAGGCTTTGAAAGAGCTCTTGATCAAGGTTGAAAAGTTGGCTTGAAAAATTCTCTCTTTGAATGCTCTTGAATGCCCTTTTAAACGCTCTTGCTTTTCTCTTTCAAAATCTCTTGTATCTCTCGTATATATTGTAGATCCCCTGTCTCTCGTGTATATTGTAGATCTCTTGTCTCTCTCGTGTATATTGTAGATCTCTTGTCTCTCTCGTGTATATTGTAGATCCCCTTTCTATTTTTCACCTTTTGAAACCTTTTATAGCTTTAAGAAACAAGAAAAAATATTTTAGGCAGAAAAAGAGCCGTTAGAGCATTTAACGTGAGCATTAAAGGCAACTAAAACGGGCAAAAAACTAGCCGTTGTGGATAATTCCCGTCGCAGGGGTCGACTCATGAGTCGACTCATGCTTCAGGGGTCGACTCATGAGTCGACCTCTGTTGCAAAAATCAGAGATTTGGGTTTCTGGATATTTTGACCCAAAACAGCAGAAGTCGACTCATGAGTCGACTCATGCCTTGTGGGTCGACTCATGAGTCGACTCACAGGTCGTGCCAAGCCAGAAAACCAACGTGCCAAGGGAAACTTTAGCGTGCCAAGCAGCTCATTTTGCCATGAGTTGACTCATGAGTCGACTCATGCACTTCAAACATTCATAACTTCAAAAATATAAGTCCAAAAATAATGAAATTTTCACCAATAGATTACAAATCATTTGTTCTACCAAATGATACTATCAAATCAGAATTTTAGTAAAATTATGATTTTGCCCCTGAAGAGCATAAAGACTTTTTCAAATAAAAATATTTGTATCCCTTCAATCTGCTTTGTAATCATCAAAATCAATCTAGGAGCAACATGGAGGTAGAGATCTTTCAAGGGTGGAATCATGATCCGACTGAGGGCTCTCCACCCTCGGATTCGTCTTTCCGGGAAAGACGGGGCGGCTGGCCCAAGCGGCCCGTCCTACCACCGGGTTTTGGAGTTCTGGTGACGCTCTCTCCAGTCGCACTGATGCCTGCGGCTGCTGCTACTGTTGTATGGCCTGCACAGCTTCAGTGAGGCCTCTGACCTGCTGCACCAGTAGGTCGAATTGCTCCACGCCAACCGCCATTGCCAGAGGAGGGGGAAGAGGCTGGGAAACTGGAGGTGAGGCTGGAGCCTGAGATCTAGCTGCGGAGGCCGTGGATCGCCACGTGGATGCTTTGCGGGGAGGCATCGGGTGAAGACCTTGTGGGGGAAGGAGGAGAGGACGTCGGAAAAGATGATTGAAGGTGGTCCCGTTGAGTGCTCCTTTAAGAATAAGGGTACTGTGAAGACACAGCCCCTTCCTCTAGCGCCAATCCTGTTGGTGCAAAAATTCGCCTGCATCGGAGAAGCTGGAGTCGAGGGAGTCGCGGTCGCCACCGGGACCTGCAAAAGAAGTCTAAACCATGGCCATTATTGTGGTCTACCAGGGAGTGATGGAGCGGCGTGGAATCCATCACAGGAAGTGGAGCAGAGTCATGGCCATTACTGTGACCTACCAGGGAGTGATGGAGCCGCGCGAAATCCGTTGCAGGAAGTGGAGCAGAGTCGTGGCCGTTACTACAGCCTGCCAGGGGGTCCAGGCCTGTCGGCCGAAGTTCGGTTGGGGTGTCTGACGGAGAGAGGTGGCTAGCTACCCATCTGAGAGGAGCTCGGATGCTGCAAATCCTGTTGGGTGCCTTGGGCGTTAAGGCGGCAGGCGAGGACCACTTACCGTAGGAGCTCGGTCAGAGGCTTCCCGCAAGTGTAGCCCGATTTCACGCAAACTTTGGCAGAGGGCCGACCAGCGGTGGATGTCGGATGGTGCTGGAGAGGTTCATCCGTCGGAGGGGTCCAGCTACTGGATTCCGTGAGCACGGCATTTGCCCACTTATAGAAGTTCGGTCGGAGTCCGATCTCCGTAGAAGCCCGGATGGGGATCATTTGTCGAGGAGTCTCGACCAAGGCCTGTCTGCAATAGAAATCTGAAAAGAATTCATCCATAATGGAAGCTCGGGTGAAGGCTTACGGTGGGAATCCAGCACGGACCGCTTGTGGTAGAAATTTGAAGTAAATCGTTTGCAGCGGAAACTCGAAGTGGGTTGCTTGCAGTAGGAGCTCGGAGTCTGGCTCCCGTAGGAGTCCGGATGAAGTCTTCCTACAGTCGAAGTCGGGGATGAAGTTCGGCTCCCGTAGGAGTCCGGACAAAGTCTTCCTACAGCCGGAGTCGGGGATGAAGTCCGGCTCCCGTAGGAGTCCAGACGAAGTTTACCTGCAATTGAAGTCGGGGGCGAAGTCCGGCTCCCATTGGAGTCCGGACGAAGTCTACCTGCAATTGAAGTTGGGGGTGAAGTCTGGCTCTCGTAGGAGTCCGGACAAAGTCTTCCTACAGTCGGAGTCGGGGATGAAGTCCGGCTCCCATAGGAGTCCGGACAAAGTCTACCTGTAATTGAAGTCGGGGGCGAAGTCTGGCTCCCGTAGGAGTCCGGACGAAGTCTACCTGTAATTGAAGTCGGGGGCGAAGTTCGGCTCCCGTAGGAGTCGGGGCGAAGTCTACCTGCAATTGAAGTCGGGGGCGAAGTTCGGTTCCCATAGGAGTCCGGACAAAATCTACCTGCAGCCGGAGTCAAGGATGAAGTCCGGCTCCCGTAGGAGTCCGGACGAAGTTTTCCTGCAGCCGGAGTCGGGGACGAAGTCCAGCTCCCGTAGGAGTCCGGACGAAGTCTACCTACAGCTGAAGTCGGGGATAAAGTCTAGCTCCCGTAGGAGTCTGGACGAAGTCTAGAAGGTGGTCGATCATCGTGGAAACTTGAGTGGAGTCCGTCCGTCGTGAAGAATTCGGTCGACGCTGGTGGGGGCTTATCTGTCGGCAAAACTTGAGAGTGTTGCTGAGGCTCGGCCACCAGAGAGGTTCGGAGAGATGTCGCCGAAGGTCGGAAGTCGGTAGAATCCCCGGAGGGTCACTCCTATTACGAACTTCGGCTGGAGGGTATTTTATACCCAACATAAGGTAATAGATCTGATCTATTATATTTTACATACATTAGATGTAGTATAGAAACATGTTGATATGATCAACATGTAATTTTTGCTCTTTATATTTTAATTTCTAATTTAATACCATGTAATAATCATGTAATAGGATCTTAGATCTAAAGATTCTCTGATTTTATAAAATAAATTTTGATTTATTTTAGTCTTCCACTGCCTGATCTTGAAAAATTTCAAGATCTAGTCCTGAAACCCTAGATCTGGTTCCTTCACATAGCTGCAAGTGAAGCAGCCAAGAAAGCTGTTTGGATGAAGAAGTTCATCACTGAATTGGGTGTCGTTCCTAAGATTGAGAATTCAGTATCACTTTAGTGTGATAATATTGGAGTAGTTGCTCAAGTAAAGGAACCAAGATCTCATCATAAATCTAAGCACATTCTAAGACGCTTCCATCTCATTCATGAAATAATCGAAAGACAAGATATTATCATTGAACGATTAGAAACAAAGAACAACATAGCAGATCCGTTCACTAAAGCTCTACCACAATAGCAGTTCAATTGCCATCTTAATTGTAGAGGAATAAAATGTAAGGGTGATTGGCTTTAGTGCAAGTGGAAGATTGAAAGGAATATGTCCTACAAGCTAATCAAAATTTATATTTTGATGGATTTTTCTTGTAATCTTTTAGGCTCATATATTTACTCTTTATAAATAATAAAAGATATTTTTCATCATATGCTGCATCTTACTTTTGTAATTATTATGATGAACTCCATAAATCTGGATAATGGGTTTAGGGTTATGATGAGATCATACCTATGAGACCTAAAATTTTAAAAATCTTGATTTAGAATATTCCTAGTCATAGGAGCATTGAGTAGGGGATCAATATTTTGAATAGAAAGCACTTCCTTTGTATACTCGATGAAGAGGGTGGCTGATCTCATAAGCCACTTGTGTGAGACACTAATACAAAAAGTGGATGCTCATTAGAGATTGAGTTCACTGAATTAATCCGACTTAAGAAATATCTTATGAAATTTACTTATCCGTCAAAAGATATTTTCTTATAGTGGGAGTTATGCTTGTAATCCTTTGACCTGAGACTACCATAGAACCTTGTATATATGAATCCATATTTTTGGTTCATACTCATTCATGACTTAGTCATGTATGAGATGTTTTGGATATGGTAGAATATGTACGGAGGTTATGAGTAGGTCAATATAGAATCGATCACTCCTGGTAAGAGGAGATCGCATCCTACTTGTTCTAATCGATTGATGATTCAGGAAGCCTTTGATCAAAGTAGAATAAAAATTAAAAAGAGTTTTTAATATTTTATTAATCAAATCATCATTTAAGATTAAGAGAAATATGAATATAATATTGGATTTGACATCATTCTATATTCAGAGTCATATTCACGAAGCAGGGAGATCGAAAGATCAAATTGCATGGTAACTTTTCACTGAAAGATATTTTTAGTATTTTTATCAAAATTTTATATCTTTTAGATAGACATGATACATTACTAGACGTCAATCTTGTCTTGTAGGTTTGATTGAATTAAAGAGTTTAATTCAATCACCAATTACAAAGAGTTTTAATTGCTGAAATTGAGTTAACTCGATTGGATCTAGATCGGTTAGATTAAATTCTAATCAAATTAGATTGACTTGCACTCAGGCCCACTACTGGCTAAGATGTAGAACCCAATGGATCACATACAAAGAGAATTGATCAGGGATCTAATTGGATTAGATCATATTTGCAGAATAGACATGCTAGCACATGTTGCTAAAACTAGCTCCCTGTTATAAACTGGGTTCGAAATTGATTCTAGATTGGGCTAATTAAAGCCAAATTAATTCAAACTAATTTTGAGTTGGAGTTGAGTCAGCCCTTGGCTTACAAAAATTTGAAGCTAACAAACTAGGTCCCCACACATCAAGAATTTTTCTTATACATGGGTGCAGTCTTTATGCGCAGAAACAAGTTTCGCATCCCATGAGATGGTATGCCCCTTCTTCGAGCTTATCTAATGTTTCATGATAAAAAAAAATTCAATAATTTTTGACTTAATTTTAAGGGCAAAGAATCCTTCTGAGGTTAAAATACCTTCTGGTTTAATCATGAAAATTGGTTGAAGTTAGAAATTCTGCCAATCTGATCGATGTGCCTGACCAATAGACCAACTTGTGAAAAATTCTAATCTATGTGTCACACCTCATCTTATTTTCAGATTTTTTTCATGCCATCAGCAAGTTAGCACCTCAATTTTGAACCATTGGATGGACAAAAGTTACTGATGAGTGGTGGAGAAAAATTATGCCATGGGAAGCTGCGCGACGCATCGGAGAATCATCGAGAAAAATATTTCGTAGAGTCCTTTTGCGTGAAGCATCTCTTGGATTTTTTTCCAATGATTGCCATGTGTCAAAATCTTCAAGATGGGTGTGGAAATTCATCAGGGGGTGTGATATTTTCTGATGGATGCAAGATGGTGCGTGG
Source organism: Elaeis guineensis (assembly GCF_000442705.2). Lineage (NCBI taxonomy): Eukaryota > Viridiplantae > Streptophyta > Magnoliopsida > Arecales > Arecaceae > Elaeis > Elaeis guineensis. The sequence continues at coordinate 75,409,833 of NC_025997.2, forward strand.
AGAGGGTGCGAATCAAATCCGAGAGCACCCCATCACTAACTATTTAAAAAGGGCTGCATCGGAGATTTGATTCATTCAGAAAATTACTCCTATCTCTTCTTTCTTACACACTCTCTCTATTATCCAATTAGTCTCTTCTTTCTCATGTTAGGACAAGTCCAAAAAATAGTAAGGACATGTCTGATTTTAGGACAAGAGCCTAGGAAGAGAATTAAAGAAGAAAAGGAGAGAAGAAAGGTAGGGATAGGAAGACTAGGAGAAGGGGAAGAAGGTCTTGAGGTCCTGGTGCCCAAAAAAATTCTCAGAGTGAGAATTTTGAAAAAAAAAATCATTCTAAGGAGTTGGTGTCCTGATCATAGCCCTGTGTGGATCACCATTGGAGGGCGAACACTTGGGCGCCTGGTGGAGGTTCTACCAAAATTTGGATTAAGCGCTACAGGTATTCTTCTATAGCTTGAATTTAATTTTAAATATTTATTATATATGATTGTTAATCATCAAGGAGATGCTGGTTTATAGGTTTAATAATTAAGATTTTATAATTTAAAATTTTGAAATCCATTATGCTTCTACTGTGCATGTCCACCCTGAAACCCAACAGACCTATCATTTACATGAGATGTATGTGACTATGTAGAAGAGATCTAAATGAAATCTTCTTGCATATATTAAGTCCAACGATCTTCTACCATTATAGGAGTGTGGGCATCCTGTTGGTGTTGATTGTTTTTAGCTGGTTACAATAGTTCAGTTGCACCGAGAAGACATAACCACCCTATTAGCATGAGATGTTGCTAAATAAAGATGGGGTAGGGCCTAATAACCAGGCATGGTGAAGGACCAAATGATGGCTTTGCTTATACATTGAATGGTGGGTCAGACTTAACTAAGGATTGGGCCAATAAATGGATGCGTTGAGGCTTCATGACTTAGAGATCAATCATTGCATCATGCTTGAGAAGCATTAGACAATAGTTATCCACTCATCGATCTAGCATGACCCAATAATCGAGCACAGTGAGGTGCACACATATCGATGGGACCACGGTGTCCATTAGGAATCCTAGTCGCATAGGGGTTTTTGCATCTCCATGGAGAAGTGTGAGAGATCTGAGAAAATAGTGAAAGCTTTTTAATTTATTTCTTAAAGTTTCTAGAATAAATAGTGATTAAGTACAAACATCTAATTAGAATCTTCTTCTCTTTTCAGTTCATAACTCAGCTTCAAAACTCTTAGCCCAAATTGTAGGGTTCAACTGATTGACCAAGATGAACTACAAATGATTGGCTTAGGAACTTTAGAATAGTTTTGAACTCAGAAAAGGTTAGGATATGTTTTAGATCAGGATTCCTCAATGTTACAAAACCGTTCAACTATTGAAACGTTCAGTGCTTGATAAATAGATAGATAACAGTAATTATGTTATGTGCTATATCTTGGCCTCAAGATCCAGCATGAAGATATCAAGACTTCAAGGTTATGATAACTCATCCACAAGAGTTGTATGGTGTGCGGAGCCAAACTGTGCTTAGGCAGTTTGTCCATGATCATTGTTTGGCAATGATTAAGGATCTGAAAGAGCTTGAGAAGCTCAAGATGACCATGCATAAGGAGCTACAAATATATTTGATGTAGCAATCCCTTAATAGTTTATTTGGTTAGTTTATTGTAAACTATCATATGAACAAAATTGATAGCACATTATAGAAATTACTTAATATATTGATAATCACTTAGGGGACCTTAATGGTTCAAGGGGCTATGCTCTTTCTATAGAATGGCATCTGGTTCTAAAAGAGAGTCTATTGGAACAAGTGGCCTACTAGAATGAGCCAAAGAAGAATCTTCTCAAGGAGAAGGCATCAGGCAAAGGAAAGTGTTTCCACTACAATACTGACAGAAATTATCCTTCTACTTTGATAGTCTAAAAAGAAAATGGTGACACACTTTATGAAGGTTTGTCAGATCTATTTGTTTGCTTACTGATGCATTCGTGCAAATAGTGAGTGCCATAGGATCTGAGAGATCTAGGAATAGATAAACTATAAGTATAGGTGGTACCTCAGGTTAGTTCATTTTAGAGAGGATAGGATATATAAATTGAAAAATAGATCATCTTTTAGGCTCAGTGAATTTTGAGTCATATCTAGTTTGTAGATCCTGTCTTCAAAAAAAAATGACCAAACTATTCTTTATGGGACATGGGGAGAGGACCACTAACATACTTACCTTGGAACACACTGATGTGTGTGGCTTATTTGATGTGCAGGCCAGGGATGATAATTTCTACTCCATTACTTTTATCGATAATTATTCACGGTATGGGACATAACTCTGAAGCTTTTGAAAAGTTTAAGAAATTCAGATATGAAATAGAGAATCAATTCAAAAATTCCTTAAGGTTCTTTGATTGAATGGAGAAGGTGAATACCTTAGTGAAAATTTCAAAATTATCTCATACAAATGCATAATCTCACATTGGACTCCTCCACATACTAATTGGGTATGGATATAGGAGAATTAGACCTTATTAGATATAGTCCAATCCATGATGAGGTTCAATCACTATCTAACCCTTATTTCTTTAGAGATATATTTTAATCTATTGAATATGATTTTCTCTAAATCCATTTCTACCACACCATATGAGATATAGTATAGTAAGAAACTAAATCTTGATCATCTCAAGATTTGGAGTTGTCAGCCCATCTCGAAAAACAACAGATAGACAAGTTAGTGGCTAGGTCTATAAAGGCTCGCTTTATAAAGTTTTCTAAAGAGTTGTTAGAGTACTAATTATACTTTTCAACAGATCACAATATGATCATGACCCATCATGCCACATTTTTAGAAAATAGTTAATCCAAGATGGTGGTAGTGGGAGGAAATTGAGCTCAAAGAGAAAGTCTATGAAGAGCAACAAGCTGAAGATCTGGCTAAACCCATTCAATCTGAGCCAGTTAGTATAGGACCTCTTTCACCTTATAGATCGAGCAGGATTTTCCATCCTGTTGAAAGATACTTAAAGTATTCTAATAAAGGAAGTAGGGAAAATATTCTCCATAGAAAATAGAGAATATGAAGATGATCTCAAAATCTACAATGAGATGATGTTAGACATCGATTTTGAAAAATGAATGAAAGTAATAAAGTCAAAGGTTGACTTGATGCATTTCATCCAGTCTGACCTTAGTAGGTCCATCAAAAGGTATAGTACTTATTGGATGTTTAAGGATCTACAAAATGAAGATAGGTTCGAGTAGATAGGTAGAGACCTATAAGCAAGGCTTATGGCAAAAAATTATAGTCAACACAAAAGTATTGACTATCAAAAGATTTTTTGTCTGTAGCCATGCTAAAATCTATCTGGATACTGCTTGATTTTACGGCATACTATGATTATGAATCTAATAATGGATGTAAAAATAATCTTCCTGAATGAATATCTTGAGAAGATATCTATATGGGGCTATCTTTTGGGTTTCACTTTCAGTCATAGAGATCACAAAATAAGCAAGCTACAATAGACTAAAATAAGCATCTCAGAGTTGGACTATTCAATATGATCAAATTATTTGATTTCATTAGGAATGAGTGTCTAAGGAATGTATTTATAAGAGGGTCAATGGGAGGATGAGATTCACCTAATTGGCAAAGAAATTCCCATGCTGACTTCGATTAAAATACGATTGTCTAATAAATTCTCCATGAAAAATCTTGGGAAGCATCCTATATTTTTGAAATAAAGATTTGTAGAGATAGATTTGAAAGGATAGACTGTTATAGAAAAAGTATATAAAGAAGTACATAAAAGAGGTGTTAAAGAGGTTCAGCATGAAAACTCAAAAAAGAGATTTTTATCCCTTAAGCAAGACATGTATCTCTCCAAGAAGATGAGACCAAACACATCTGAGAAGATTTAGCTCATGATCTAGATCCCTTATGCTTCAGCTATAGGGAGTCTCATGAATGTTATACTATGTACTCGACTTGATATAATCTTGTTATGTATGTCACGAATAGATTTCAGTCGAATTCAGGTGTACGACACTGGATAGCTTTGAAGAACATCCATAAGTACTTGAGAAGCACTAAGGATTTGTTCATGAATTTTGGAGGATGGTTTAAGTTTTGAGGTTTAAGGATACACAGACTTAGATTTTGTGTCTAACACTGATGGTAGAGAGTCTACATCAAAATGTGTGCAATAAAAAAATTGGTAGATTGAAAGAGTTCTAAATAATCAATCATTATAGGTCTTATGGAAGCTAAGTTAGTCACCATTTCTAAAGGTGCTAGGTAAGTTCTTTTGATCCAAGTAATCATGTTGCAATTTGATATCATGAGAGGTCATCATAATGACATATCAACATCATAGCCTTTAGCTAATGGAGCCTAGGTCTCACCAAAATATCAAGCACATGAAAAGATGACTTTATATAATATGCAACTACTTCGACATGGAAGATATCAAGGTGCAGAGAGTAGACCCTACGGATAACATAGTGGATCTACTGACTAAGCCATTTAGCCAGTTAAAGACTAAAGTCCATCTTCAAAAGATGGGACTTAGGTTTGCGGGCAATTGGCTTTAGGTCAGGTGGGAGATTGTTGGATGTATGATCTGAAAAGTTAATTATTAGTTGACACATTGTATTAATTCTAGGATATATTTTATACTTAATTTATTTATATTAAAAATATAAAAAAATATTTTTATTCTAGAGTAATGTATCCTAGAATCATCTAAAGAGTCAATGAATAATAATATATATTCTAGAAAGTTGAGAATTTGAGAAATATGTCATTATAGATTAACTTTTGAATTGCTTCTAATCATTGAATCATCATAGAGACGGTGATTGATCCATCAAGATCGATGCACGGATCTCTTTCTTTTTGGTAGATGAATCTTGATTCTATAGTGTGGGGATACTGAAGTGTGAGTGTAGATTGTTGTTAGAGAATAACGGTATTGAGTGTGACCAATAATGAGAAGTCACTTGGATATCTACTCACTTATTAGTGACTATCTCGATGCTATAGTGATGAGTAGTTCTTAGATTTGTAGTGCCTCAGCTGCTCATAGTAAGATTACTATAATTTGATAACACATAAACATGGTCCCTAACCATTTGGAGCCTTGTGGTATTCATTGGTTGCAGTAGGTTTGCTGTAGGAGTAGGATGTGTGCTTATAGGAGATCTATCGACCTTAATAGTTGAAGAGTAGTCCTATGCGATCTAAGAGGCTGAGTCCTTAAATCTGTGGCTATAGCAGTATGATAATGAAAAAAAAATTCATGGGATTCATGATTGGATTCAAACTAATTAAATCTTGCATATGATGGATGCTTAGGGTTTGACGAGTTTTCATATCTTGCATCCTGTCAAGATTCTCGATAGAAGAACTTGATCACACTGTAACTACACCTAGGGGTTCATCTTTTTATTCTACTCAATTGTCACTATATACTGGTAGATATCACTGGTAGATTGTGAGAACTTACTAGGATTATTTTTGGATCAATGATCCTTATTGGGGTAAGTTGGAATTATTTTAGCCCATCGAAAGGAGTTTCGATGATCTATAATGAAGATTATGGTATGTTTTACTACCAAACAGAATAGAACCTGATGGCTCATATACAAAAGGAGCTTAATCTGATCAATAGCTTGGATCATAATCAAATTATCAATTGGATTGATGATTTGGATCAATTTATAAAAATTATAAATTTAGAAATTGTTAATTGTTAACATAAGGAACTTAATTGCAAGTGTTGCAATATAATTTGATCTAATTAAATTATAAATTAAAATTTAATTAATTTAAATTTAATTTAATTTAATTTAAATTAATTTAAGATTAATTGAGTTTAATTATCCAAGTTGGACTTGGATTTCAATCCGATTAGATTAGGATTAATAGTCTTTTCGAATTTGATTTGAATCAGGTTCGAATTGGATTCAAATTAAACCTAATTTGAAATCAAATTGAATAGACTGCCTAATCTCTCTTTCTCTGAGATTCTCTTTCCTAATTGGTTGATTAAGAAGTGGGAGGAGTGGTGAATTGTCACCCCCTTCTCTTATGTGCATAAAGGTGAGAGGAGGTGCAAGTTGGTGCCTCCCCTTTTTGGGCATGGACTCCTTCCTGATAAGAACCAATCCTGTTTAAATTTAAATTTGAATTGGATCAGTTTAGATCAGTACTTATCTGGTTAGGTTGTTGGGATGAGGTTTTGTGTGACAAAAAAAGAAGAGAGGGAGAAGGGGCGTGTGTGAGATTATTCCTATGTGAGCCCCATGCTCCCTCTTTCTTCCATCTTCATGCCATGCCTTCTCCTCGATCAGATCAGAGAGATAGAGATTAGAGAGAGAGGAAGAGAAGGAAAAAAAAATTTTCTTCTCTTCTAGACATCCTTAGAGAGTTTTTTCAGATCAACGTGAAGGGTTCGAGTTGCAGATTTTTCTTTTTTGAGTTCTAGAAGAAGTTCAGATCCAAGTCAAAAAGTGAGGCCTGTAAGGTACTAGTATTTTGGTGACCTCGGTGCTTCGATCAGGTTATCTTCATGTGGATACCAACAGAGATCGGATGCTTGCATGACTATGACAGAAATTTCGGACATCCATCGGATCCGATCCGACAACAAAGAAGGAGAGCGATCTGAGATAAGAGTTTTTGAACTCTTCTGATTTTAATTTCAGATCTGTAGATTTATTTCATAGCATGCTTAGAAAGATCTCTAGATGATTGTAGGATTAGATTCAAGCATGTATTAGATTAAAATCGTTTTAATTTTACTCTTCCACTGCATACTTTCATGAGATGAAAAATTCTGCATGCTTAATCACCTAAAATTTCAACAATAATGAACTTCATCTTGAACATTTAGAAAGAAACTAAAATTTTGGTCATCACATGACATTCACATAGAATATTTTATAATGAAGAGTATTGAAATAAATTAACAACTTATGAATAGTTTGTGCAAATATAAATTAAATTGATTATCCCCATAAAGGTGTGTCAAGTGGTTGAGTTGGTAAAGTTTGTGGAGTTAGGAGTTAGGTAATGGATTTTGGTGGGCTACGATGAATTTCTTTAATTTGAAATATTTAGAAAGAAACTAAAATTTTGATCATCACATGACATTCACATAGGATATATTATATAATGAAGAGTATCTGTCAAATAAATTAACAACTTTATGAATAGATTACAAGAATGCAAAAAACTCTCAGTCAAATATGATATAAGGAAATAATCAAGCACAATGTTTGTGATAAGTTAGCTTTATACATTTTTAAGATCCCATCATCATGATTCAGTTATCTCCAAAATACTACATACTTCTAGTTAATAATTAAGATAATCATGATTATAGAGTATTAGATCATATAACAATATTATGCTTTATACACGTACATAAGAATATTAATTTTTGTTGCACGATCAGTGATCTGACCTCGAAATTAGTTAATTTGGCACTAAAATTTTCAACCCATATAAAAAAATTTTACGTCATGTTATTCTAGCTAGTTCATGTTTTATCTTCGTATGATTTTGTTTATAAATTTATAGAATAAGAGAATCAAAATTTTAGGTTTGGTTATGTACGTTCTATTTTAAGTTGGGTTTCTGTGTTCTACCAAAAAAAAAAAGTTGGGTTTCTGTGCACGTGAGAGCTAATACTTCAACCACAAGATACGTACGAGATTAAAAATCCAAGGATATGTTTTGACTTTTATCAAGATAGTTATGTCACCTTGCACGAGTAACGAAAAATCTCCCATGATCGGAAATACTTTTCTTTTGCTCAAGCCCTTACGCAACTCAAGAAATTCTGATCCTTCTCAGAAAAATCTACCGGAGACCATCTGTTGTTTATAAAAAAATCATTTTTTATTCTATTTCAAAATTGTCTCAACCCATTATGCGTGCTGGACTTCAAAGCGAGGCAATTAAAACATATCCCTTCTCATTCAAATAATGTGAAAAGATCCCAGCACATAGAAAGCCACGTTTACTTCACACAGATGAACGATCTTTGAAGTGAGAGAGAAGTGAGGACGTTGATTGTAGATGGTGAACGCGGAGGAGAAAGAGAAAGGTGGGAATGGTAGGATGAGCATCAGGGTTAGGTAGGCTGGCCATTTGAACCGCGTGTTATTTGAAGAGTTTGACTATTCTTTAGTGTTTTGCACAGTTTCAGAGTTTTGAATTTAGTGTTAGTTGACGATATTAGAAGATCACACGTTGTCATTTCACTTGAAGCAGCATGTTCAACGATATGCAGTAAATTGTAGGTAAAATGCTCCTTTCACTTGGATAGAGTCATGGAAATAATGGGCACCTCTTTTTTATCTGGTAATACTTAGCATTCTTTTTAAAATTCTAGAAAGTAATGAAATTATTCTTTTTATTTGGTAAAAAAAAAAAGTGGTGTCCTGATCCAACCAAAAAGAATGAAGAATTTCTTAAATCTGCTCAACTCGAATCTCTAAAAAAAAATTAAAAAATTTTGAAAGTAAGCTTTTGCATTTATTTTACTTTTATTAATGATTAACCCATTATAAACTGAGGTATACAACCCTTATTGATAATAATGGTAAGGTTTTCTCTTGCATAAATTATGTTGGATTCCTCTTCATATTTGAATAGGACTAGACTTTCAAAAATAAATAAGACAACTAGAAATAAATATGAAAAATAATTAAAATTCTAATTCTTTATTAATTTTATCTCCTATCACTCCATCTAATCTATTATATATATATAAAAATGGAGCAATCGCGTTAAGGCATCTCCATTCGACATGTGGTTAAACAGTTGCATGACACGCGGTTAAAAAAAAAAAAGACTCGGTCTTGCGTCCGTTTTTCTCCTCGAACGATGGAGAGAGGGCCGGCCCCTCAACTCCCCACTACCATGATTACTCCAACGATGCCATTCACGTTCCCGAATCACACCCTCACAACTCTCTTGTGCGCTGCCACCACGCCACATGAAAGAGGAGAAAGAAAAGACCTAACGCTAGATTCAGCAAGAAGGGGATGAGCGAGCCATCCAGAGAAAAAAAAACCCTCGCAACGAGTCTGCGATGCGCTTTCATTTGTTTTCCTGCTCTCTCTCTCTCTGCCCCCTCCTGCTCTTTCTCTCTCCTGTCTCCCCTCTCTCTGCCCCATCCCTGTGTTAGATGTGTGCCCTAGATGCCAGATTGGCTGACACATTCCTGTACAAATCTAAGGATAAATTTATAATTTTGACTATAAATCAATAAATGGATTATTCTTCTATCACATTGTGTACATTGTGTCTGTGATACATTCTTTGAGTTAGTAAGAATGTCAATTCATATTTTCAAAGTTAAAAATTTAAGGCATGAATTTATATAACTAACTCATAAACAGCTTCTGACCATAGGATCATCACGAGGATGGTGATCGATCCGAAAAGTTGGTGTACATCACTTCCTTAGGGTAGATGTGTCTTGAGTCTACGATGTGGAGACACCGAAGCGAGAGTACAGGTATTCATTGAGAACGAGAGTACTGAGTGTGACCACCTCGAGCAATCATAAGGAAGTCTACCTTCTCGTCGATGACTAGCTCGATGCTGCAATTGTGTGTCTAGTTCTTTGACCTAAGGTGCATCGACAGTTCACCTTGAGTGTGTTATAGTTTGACTACACCATAACTCGGTCTCCTAGCCATTCAAAATCCTGAGGTGTATGTTGGCTGTAGCATATTCATTGTAGGAACTAGGTCGCACTAAGATGGGATCTATCAACCTTGGTAGATGAGAGGAGTAGTCCTATGATGATCGAAAGATTGAGTCCTTAAGCCCATAGCCATGGCAGAGTGTAATAATAGAAAAGGAGTTTTTCATTAGGGTTTCATATCGGACTCGGATCGATCGATTAATTCATATGACTGATATTGGGTTTGATGAGTTCACCTTAACCCTAATTCAGTCGGAACTCATGATAGAGAAACTCAATCACACAGATAGCTGCATCGAGAGGTTCGTCTTCAGTTCTGATGGGTTGTCACCATATATTGCTAGGTGTCATTGGTGGATTTTGGAAGCAATTGAATGATCTTGATGATCGATCATTCTAATTGTCTGAATCAGAAGAGTTCTGATCCATCGAAAGGAGTTTCGATGATGTCGATGATGAGATCACGACATGTCTCATTACCATACAAAATTGAACCTAACTGGATCACACTAATAAGGGTTAGGATCTGGATGTCATCAATTGGGCTAGCCTAATTGATTTGGATTAGATCCAATTAGGTTCAAGAAAATCATGCTAGCACACAATTGAGCCTAACTTTCTCCTCGTGTAATCTTTTTCATCTCGACTGAGCCAAATATGATTTGACTCACCCAAAGAACCTTGAGAAGATTTTTCTCAATCTAAATGAAGCTTGTCTAACTCAAAAAAGTCTTGTCTTAATTTATGAGATAAATTTAAGACAACACCTGCTAATTCCTGTCACCTATCATTTTTATTTTAGGACATCTGTCAAATATTGACATATGAGTCTTAAACTGAAGGCCACTTGGCAAGAGCTCATTGAAAGATTTTTGTGGAGTGTCCACATGCCAAATCCACATTAAATTAGAAACCATAATCAGATTATGGCATGAGCCCAATTGGATTAAAATGGGTGCCTCAAGTGGATAAGGATGGAGAGTCTTGATCAACATGGACTCTTGGGCGCCATCTCCCTTGTGCTTATCCAATGTTGGTGCCAACTCTAGGAGAGAAGGTGGGATTCTTATCTGATGTGATCAAATAACATCACTCCACCAATTAAAATTTTTTTGGGTTAAATAAAATTTTTTGATTGGTCGAATGATGTGGCACTGCGTAGCGCAGCAGGGTCTATATAAACCCAGTCTGCGCCTAGGGTTTAGTAATTCTGCTCCCTACCCAGCAAAAGCCAGCCACCCCTCCTCTTCTCCACATCCTCCCTGGTGCTCCCTCTCCCCTCTTCATGCCCAAAAGGTTGGGCATCCATCTGGTGAAGGATCAAGGCGTGGTGACGCCTTGAACAGGAAGGCTGCAGGACTTCTTCGACAGGCTGCTGCTCCAACTTTAGGAAGACTTTTGAAGATCTTTCTAATCAGATTTAATTCTCATTTTTGGAAAAAAGATTCATGAGGAGAAAACAATCCAGATCTTGCCTGAGTGGATACTGGTAGAGGCCAGACGATTGCGTGGATAAATCAGAACCTCAGACTTGCTGCGATCATCTACAGGGTAATCAGATTACCCTTGAGGTATTTCATATTTCCTCATGTTTTAGATTTATTTTTGAATTAATATCAGATAATAAAATGATATCTAAAGATTTAGATCTAAAATAAATGTAGGATAATTTTTTTTTAAAATTATTCCGCCCTAGATTTGATGAAATCTGGAAGATCCTACAAGAAAAAAGGTAGTTTTTCCTTCACCCTCATCTTTTAATTCTTTTTCATTTTAATTTGAGTTTTTATTTTTGATTTATTTAAGTTTTGGTTGGGTTCGATGGCTCGGGGTGAGGTGTCGGGTTCGAGCCCGACAACTGTTGGGCAGAGACGAATCGGGTCCGCACGGGCTAGGGGTGGGATGCCTTTGTTTTATTTTGGATAGTAGTGCGTAGTCGTTGATAGCACCAAAAATAACTCTACTCACTACGTAGGTAGGATGAGTCGAGATCATATCCTCAGGGATCTTGGGCTAAGTTGAGATTGTAAAATAAAAAAAAGAAGCATTGTTTTGATTTAGAAAATATATTATCTTAAAATTGATGTAATTAGAAAATAAAAAGCTCGGGAGTTTTGAATTAATCTGACACTAGTAGAGTTGTATCTATTTTTTTTTAATTAAATAGATACGATTAATCTTAAGAAAAATACCTATCTTTTCTCGACACGCCCCGTACCCGTAGATCACGGTGCGTCTCTGAAAAGTACTAGGTAAACAACTCTTCTTTCCTCAGCACGCCCCGTACCCATAGATCATGGTGCATCTCCAAAAAGTAAAAGTTGTTCCTAATATTAATCTAACAAGAAAGCATAAATAAAAATATATGAAAGAGAGCAAATAAAGAACTCATGATGATTTAAATAAAAAGCATAATCTTTATTGCATATAAAGAAATACAAGAAAGTTTAGAACAATAAACTATCTCTGTGTCGTTACAAAATTTCTTCTCCACTTTCGAGACTGGTAGCCTAGCTGCTCATGAAGTAGTCCCTTTCTATCCCTCTATGCAAGGCTCTAGAAGAATTTTTGGGCTCCCCCTCCAATGGGAGTACAAAAGCCTTTTTATAGGTGTTAGGAGGGAGGAGTTTTACATGATTTTTCGATGTGGGACTAAAGAAAATATTAATGACTAAAAAATAGATGGATGAGATGGAAAGATCACAAGCAGATAAAAAAAATACAAATTTTTCCTCTTGAAGCATTTTCAAATATATATTTCCTTCCATCTGTTCGTCTGTCCCACGAACCCCGCGCGCCCGCTTGCCTGCCGTGCCGCACCCGCCTCGTGCCCGCCTCGCGTCTGCCCCGCGTCCTCCCCGCGCCCGCACTCGCGTCCGCCCCGCATCCGTGCTCGCACCCGCGCTGCACCCGCACTCGCGCTCGCGCCGCGTGAACACTCTTTTTTTTATTCCAAAAAGAAACTTTTATTTCTTCACAATGACGTCTATATCCTTTTGGATTTCTTGCATAGTATCTTCATTTTCTATAATACCGTATGCATCCTTCTTTTATTTTAATTTTATTTTAAGTCCAATTTTCTTCAAACTTGAGTCTTTTTGATCTATGAATCGGACTCTTTGTATCGGCGATCATCTTTTCTGTAAAATATAAAAAGAAGCATCAAATTTTTAATAAATAAAATAAATTAAATATAATTTTCTATTTTAAATGACTTAAATTAAGTGTTTATCACACCCTCCAACTTGAATTTTGCTCATCCTCGAGTAAAATAGATATATCAGTATTGTGTACCGACTCGATCTTGAATCAAAAATTAGGTTAGGCATCCAAAAAGGTAGATGATACCTAGTCAGACCATTAAAGAGATACTTCATTGGATTATCAATTTGACCCAACTAGTGGTTGAGTATTAACTAAAGAAATTTCAAGAGCTTTTCTTTCACCAACTCTCCACTTTACTCTTTAAATCCTCTAACTTAATGTGAGAGGGGTTTATTATCTTCTTGCAATTTAGTCTCCTTATTATCCACTTTTTTTTTTAACATTGCCCATTTTTTTTCGTGAACCACAACACTTACTTAGGTGAAGGAGCCCGGTTACTCAGTACAAAACCAATATTTTTTTTTTAAATAAAAAATATATTTTAAGGAGAATTTTTGCATACCTCGACCTTTCCACCCAATCTCTCATGAAGCAGATTCTTTATTGAGATCAGTAAGAAGAGGGTTGTAGAATCACTCCTAAAATTTGGTATAGTCTAAACCCTACTATTCATTAGATTTTCTTAATAATTTATTCCTTAGTATCTCTAAAATTATCTTGATCATTAATCATTCATTTATTAGGATGCCTAATTGACTCTTAATCAAAATAAAATTCAGATACACAAAACTAATTATTTTTGACCATACTCGAGGATTTGATTAATTTTCATTTTCTTCCCCCCCAACTTAATCTACATTGTCCTCAATGGAGTAGGAAAGCAAAGAAAATAAAAGGAGAGAGTGCACCTGAGATAATTTTACTTCAGAAGTTGAAGATAGCTTCATTGATTAATAGGCTCTTGTTCTAAATTCCTGTAGCTACAGTAAAGTAAAAAATATGAAATCGTTGGGTTGCCTCCCAACAAGTGCTAAGTTTTATGTCTTCAGCCAGACTGAATTGAGTATTATGGCGGTATTGGATCCACTAAATCAACAGATTCAATTAATTCTCCATCACTAATTCCATCTATGTAAGGTTTCAATCGCTGACCGTTCACTTTAAAGGTGTTCCCCTGTTTAGAATTTTTGAGTTCTATAGCTCCAATGAGGAAATACCTGAGTTATAATGAAAGGTCCGTCCCAACGTGAGCGAAGTTTTTCAAGAAACAGACGCAACCTAGAATTGAAGAGACAAACTTTTTGATTGGGCTCGAACATTTTTCGTGCAATGAATTTATCGTGGTATGCTTTAGTTCGAGCCTTATAAATTCTGGCACTCTCATACGCTTCATTGCGTATCTCTTCAAGTTCATTTAATTGAAGTCTCCTATTGGAACCTGTATTTTTCATATCAAAGTTAAATTGCCGTATGGCCCAAAATGCACGATGTTCCAATTCCACCGGTAGATGATAAGCTTTTCTGAATACAAGTCGATAAGGAGACATTCCTATGGGTATTTTAAAAGCAGTACGGTAAGCCCATAATGCATCATCTAAGTGTGCTGACCAGTCATTTCTATCGGATCTTACCATTTTTTCAAGAATATGCTTGATCTCCCTATTGGAGACCTCAACTTGGCCACTTGTCTGGGGGTGATAAGGTGTGGCAACTTTATGAGTTATTCCATATTTTTTCATTAGCATGTCAAAGTGCTTATTTGTAAAGTGTGTACCCCCATCGCTAATTATGGCTCTTGGGCATCCAAATCGACTAAAGATGTTATGTTGAATGAACTTGATCACGATTTTGTGATCATTGGTTCGGGTTGCCATAGCCTCTACCCATTTTGATACGTAGTCCACTGCTACCAAAATATACTCGAATCCAAATGAGGAGGGAAAGGATCCCATGAAATCAATTCCCCAAACATCAAAAATTTCTACTACAAGTATAGGGGATATGGGCATCATATCTTTTCTCGAAATATTTCCTGTTTGCTGGCATCGCAGGCAATTATGACTGAATTCATGTGCATCTTTGAATAGTGTCAGCCAATAAAACTCACTCTGCAGCACTTTTGTTGCAGTTTTTCTTCCACTAAAATGTCCCCCACATGCCGAAGAATGGCAAAAAGTGAGAATGCTTTGGAATTCACTCTCGGAGATACAACGGCGAATAACTTGGTCAGGACAGTATTTGAATAGTTCAGGTTCTTCCCAGAAATAATGTTTAATTTGCGAGAAAAATCGATCCTTTTCTTGTTTTGTCCAGTGAGAAGGTACTTGTCCTGTTGACAAGTAATTGACAATATGGGCAAACCATGGAGGACAGCTAGAAGAGATTGTGAAAAATTATTCGTCAGAAAATTTCTCTTTGACCTCATCTATGCCTATCGTGTGTTCAACTAAGATCCTGGAGATGTGATCAGCTACCACATTCTCGGAACCCTTCTTATCTTGGATTTTCAGATCAAATTCTTGTAAAAAAGGATCCATCTGATCAAACGCGGTTTAGTATCTTTCTTTGAGAGGAGATGTTTCAGAGCCGCATGATCAGAGTAAACTAGAACCTTAGACCCTAACAAATATGAGCAAAATTTTTCAAGGGCGAACACTACTGCTAGTAGCTCTTTTTCTGTTGTAGTGTAGTTTAATTGGGCATCAAAAAGAGTCTTGCTAGCATAATAGATCACATGTGGCTCCTTATTGATTTTTTGGCCTAAGACGGCACCTATTGCAAAGTCAGAGGCATCACACATAATCTCAAATGGAATTGACCAGTCAGGGGGTTTTATTATAGATACTGTTGTCAGGGCTGTTCGTAATGTGTTGAACGCTTTCAAACAGTCTTCATCAAAGACAAATGGTGTATCCTTGGCCAACAGATTGCACAAGGGTCTTGAAATCTTGCTAAAGTCTTTGATGAAGCATCTATAAAATCCGGCATGACCTAAGAAGGATCGTATTTGTCAGACCGAAGTAGGGGGTGGTAGTTTTGAAATGACCTCAACTTTGGCTTTATCTATCTCGATCCCTCTTTCAGAAATAATATGTCCTAATACAATTCGTTTCCGCACCATGAAATGGCTCTTTTCCCAACTTAGGACAAGATTTGTCTCCATACATCGTTTAAGAACTTTGGAAAGATTATGGAGACAATCCTCAAAGGTGGTTCCAAACACAGAAAAATCATCCATAAAAATTTCAAGATATTTGTCCACCATATCCAAAAAAATGGCCAGTATGTACCGTTGAAATGTAGCAGGTGCATTGCAGAGCCCGAATGGCATACGCCGAAAAGCGAAGGTGCCATAGGGGCAGGTGAAGGTAGTCTTTTCTTGATCATCCAAAAATATAGGTATTTGATTGTACCCTGAATAACCATCAAGAAAATAGAAGAAACTTTGTCCTACTAACCGTTCTAAGATTTGGTCGATGAAGGGTAATGAAAAATGATCCTTCCTAGTAACGGCATTCAGTTTTCTATAATCTATGCATACTCGCCATCCAGATGATATGCGAGTGGGAAGTAGTTCACCTTCTTCGTTCTCAACCACAGTAATACCTGATTTTTTAGGTACTACTTGAGTGGGACTGACCCATTTACTATTGGATATGGGGTAGATGATTCCAGCATCTAACCACTTTACCACCTTTTTCTTTACTACTTCACGCATATTTGGGTTCAATCTCCTCTGCATATCTCGATGGGGTTTGGCATGTTCCTCAAAATGAATATGGTGCATGCAAATGGAGGGGTCAATTCCTTTTAAATCGATAATGGACCAACCGATAGCCTCTTTGTGTTCCTTCAGAATACCAACCAATTATGCTTCCTGATTAGGGGTCAAGTCTGATGCAATGATTATCGGGAGGGTGTCATTGGGTCCTAGAAATACATACTTGAGTGTAGCAGGAAGGGGTTTCAATTCTAACGTAGGTGGTGATTCTAAGGATGGGACTATTGGTGTACTGGCTAATGTGGACAATGGCTCATACTTGATTATCCATGGAGGAGTGATTTTATCGTGTGGTGTATCCAACAAGGTGTTAACTTCTTTCCTATATCCCTCAAAGTCATACACTCCAAAGTGAGCCAAACAAGTATCTAAGGGGTCTGGTACTAGAATTATGGGTGTTGCATCTTCTATAATGTCTTTTAGTGTATCTACTTCGAAGCAACTATCCATTGATGGTTCTTGGGAAGCACCAAACACATTCAGTCTCAGTTTCTTATTCCCAAATGATACATCCATGACTCCTGTCCTACAATTAATGCATGCATTTGCCGTAGCTAGGAAGGGTCATCCTAAGATAATGAGAATTTATCTTGGATTGCCACTTAGTTCCATGTCGAGAACCAGAAAATCAACTGAAAAGTAAAACTCATCTACCTTGACCAAGACATCCTCAAGCATTCCACGTGGTTTCTTAATTGATCTGTCGGCTAACTGCAGTGTGACTGATGTGGGTTTCAGTTCTCCAAATCTAAAAAGTTCATACACCGAACTAGGTAAAAGATTCACACTTGCCCCTAAATTCAGAAGAGCTTTTTCAATGTGATAATCTCCTATAACATAGAAAATGATGGGGGCTCCTGGGTCCTTAAGCTTTGGAGGAGTGGCATGCTGGAAGATAGAACTAGCCTATTCAGTGAGGCATACTTTCTTTGGGATTTGTGATCTAGATTTACGTTTTTAGGTGCACAAATCCTTCAAAAATTTAGCATAAGCAGGGACCTGTTTGATTGCGTCTAGAAGGGGAAGATTAATTTGGACTTGCTTAAATAATTCCAACATCTCATCGAGTTTTTCTCCCTTCTTATCTGCAGGAATAGGGACTTTCAGGGCATCCGAAAATGGGGCTTTAGGCAAGTAAGATGATTCCGATGCAGTTGGTTCCTTCTCTATTTTCAGGTCCTCCTTATTCTTGGGTGATTTGGCTTTGGTTAGAGGTTTAGGGTCGGTCTCATTGGTTTTACTAGTGTGTTTAATGACCTTCCCACTTCTCAGAGTCATGATTGATTTGGCATGTTCAGAAAAAACTTCTGGGGTATTAGAGCTCTCAATCACAAATTGCCCTCTTGGGTTGCTCTCGGGTTGGCTAGATAATTTTCCTCCTTCCCTCCTACTGAATGCAGTCGCTAGTTGACCTATTTGGGTCTCTAGCTTAGCAATGGATTGTGTGTGGGAGTTAAGGGTCTGAGTGTTGACTTCTAATCGTTCTAGTACTTTCAGAACTTTTTTCTCAAAAGATGAACTGTGACCAGTAGTAGATGGTTGAGGAATATTTTGAAATTGATGGTATGGTCTATGTCTATATGTTGGGTCCTGATATTGAGGTCGAGGTGTAGCAGGACCAACCACTGGTTGTGGTCTCCAGAAGAAATTTAGATGGTTTCTCCAGCCGGGGTTATAAGTTCTCGAATAAGGATCGTTTCCTGGTCTGCGAGCTTGTTGGACTTGAGCTTGCTGAACCTGCTCGTGCACAAACTCAGAAAATTGAGATGCGGCTGGGAATTCACTAACAAAATGGTTCAGACTTGCACACAATGCACAAACTTCTTGGATAGGGTTAGGTAGAATCGGGGATTGTCCAGTATTTAGAAGACGGTCTAATTTTTGAAACAGTTCATCTACCTTACTGTGGATATCCATGACATTTCCAATCTGATAAATTTCACTTCTTTTTTGTTGAAGCATGGGTTGTTCTCTAGAAGTGGCAGACATATGATGTAGGGAATTCTCACTAAGTGTTTCAAAGAGCTGTCAGGCTTCATCCTCACTCTTTAGCATGAATGTCCCACCACATGATGCATCAACCATTTGTCGGTGTTTCTCCGATAGACCATCATAAAAACACTGACAAAGTTACCATTTAGGGACAGCATGGTGTGGACATTTACGAATGAGGTCCCTTAACTTTTTCCATGTCTCATGAAAAAGTTCACCCTCCAATTGGGAAAAACTAGTGATAGCTTTTCTAATTTGATTTATTTTTTCAATTGAAAAGTATTTCTTGAGAAATTCTCTCTGAAGATGTTCCCAAGTTGAAATGGTTATAGAGTCTAAGGAGTTTAACCAATGTTTGGCTGTCCTTAAGTGAGAAAGGGAACAGTTTCAACCTAAGGGCATCATCTAAGAAGTTTTGGATTTTTACTGTGAAACAAATTTCAAAAAATTCATCCAAGTGTTTGTATGGGTCCTCGTTACTAAGTCCATAGAATGATGGCAACATTTGAATAATGCTAGACTTAATCTCATATTGGGTAGCTTCTACTGGAGGTGCTTGAATGCATGGAGAGTAAGTATACGAGGATGGAGTGAAGTATTCTTTCAATGAGCGTGGAGGATTAGCCTCACCAGGTGCAGTCATGTTTCTAACTCGGATAGTCCTAAGAGTCTTTTCTAATTCTTCATCTAATGGTTGCAAGTCGGGTTTTAGTGATCGTCGACCTAACATGTAACTAAAAGGTCTATGTAGGACTATCCTAGTCTGTTAAGGATTTTTTTTTATTAAGAGGAGAAGAGAAGAGAGAAAAGAGTTCTAAAGAAGAGATCCTAAGAAGTCCTAAAACTAATAGAAGAATTAGTTATGGTTAGATTTTAATTACAATCAAGTTAATACGTAGTGGACTCTCTATCCTAAAGTTACTCTAGTTCTAGACAGCTCCTAACTGTAGTTAGCCTTCAAGCCCTCCAAGTCAGAGCTTGACCAACCAACTGGCCGATAAGTGTAAGGTTGGTGGGAGTCCCCCCGTTGCTTTCCTTAGACACCAATTAAATTGGCCAGGTCAGCGAACGGAATCAATTAAAAACCACCTTCCTTTGGGCCCAGTCATCCCGCAAACCATTTGCCTAAACACCAGCTAGCTAACCAAGTCTAACCCGATTCAACTCTCAGGGTCACTTGTCCTAATGAGCTCGAAATCCTTAGGGGTCAACATCTAATTAATTTTAAAATTAAGGCTTGGTTTAATACAGAATGATGGTTATAATTTTTGGGCCAAGGAAGGATGATCAAATCCCCACCTTATCTGATTAATGGGTTGCACCCTTAAAGTTAATTATGGAGATGCAATGCAAAGAAACAAGGTGTCCAATCAAGTTAGAAATTTTTATATTTGGGGTTACGTTATTTTAGTTAAGTGTTATGAAATGTCAATAGTTTTTTTTTTTTTAATTCAACCATGCCAAGATCTCCGACAATGATGCCAAAATTTGGTGCGTAGTCGTTGATAGCACCAAAAATAACTCTACTCACTATGTAGGTAGGATGAGTCGAGATCGTATCCTCAGGGACCTTGGACTAAGTTGAGATTGCAAAATAAAAAAAAGAAGCATTATTTTGATTTAAAAAATAAATTATCTTAAAATTGATGTAATTAAAAAATAAAAAGCTCGGAAGTTTTGAATTAATCTTGTACTAGTAGAGTTGTATCTCTTTTCTTTTAATTAAATAGATGCGATTAATTTTAGAAAAAATATCTATTTTTTTTCGGCATGCCCCGTACCCGTAGATCATGGTGCGTCTCCGAAAAGTACTAGGTAAACAACTCTTCTTTCCTCGGCACGCCCCATACCCGTAGATCACGGTGCGTCTCTGGAAAGTAAAAGTTATTCCTAATATTAATCTAACAAGAAAGCGTAAATAAAAGCATATGAAAGAGAGCAAATAAAGAACTCATGATGATTTAAATAAAAAGCATAATCTTTATTGCATATAAAGAAATACAAGAAAGTTTAGAACAATAAACCATCTCTATGTCATTACAAAATTTCTTCTTCACTCCCGAGACTGCTAGTCTAACTGCTCATGAAGTAGTCCCTTTCTATCCCTCTATGCAAGGCTCTAAAAAAATTTCTGGGCTCCCCCTTCAATGGGAGTACAAAAGCCTTTTTATAGGTGTTAGGAGGGAGGAGTTTTACATGGTTTTCCGATGTGGGACTAAAGAAATTACTAATGACTAAAAAATAGATGGATGAGATGGAAAGATCACAAGCAGATAAAAAAATACAAATTTTTCCTCTTGAAGCATTTCCAAATATATATTTCCTTCCATCTGTTCGTCTGTCCCCACGAACCCTGCGTGCCCGCTTGCCTGCCGTGCCGCGCCCGCCTCACGCCCGCCTCACGTCCGCCTCGTGTTTGCCCCGCGCCCACGCTCGCATCCGCCCCGCATCCGCGCTCGCACCCGTGCTCGCGCCCGAGCTCGCGCCCGCGCTCACGCCGCGTGAACACTCTTTTTTTTATTCCAAAAAGAAACTTTTGTTTCTTCACAATGACGTCTATATCCTTTTGGATTCCTTGCATAGTATCTTCATTTTCTATAATACCGTATGCATCCTTCTTTTATTTTAATTTTATTTTAAGTCCAATTTTCTTCAAACTTGAGTCTTTTTGATTTATGAATCGGACTCTTTGTATCGGCAATCATCTTTTCTGTAAAACATAAAAAGAAGCATCAAATTCTTAATAAATAAAATAAATTAAATATAATTTTTTACTTTAAATGACTTAAATTAAGTGTTTATCAGGTGGCGGAGCAAATGGGAACCATTGAATTAGATGTCACAGATCGATGATGTGGACCATTTGGATGGTAGATGTGGGTTTGAGTGCATTGTGTTTCTTTTGTGAGA
Organism: Elaeis guineensis; assembly: GCF_000442705.2. Lineage (NCBI taxonomy): Eukaryota > Viridiplantae > Streptophyta > Magnoliopsida > Arecales > Arecaceae > Elaeis > Elaeis guineensis. Next base: position 75,431,349 of record NC_025997.2, read on the forward strand.
GAGAGAAAGAGAAGCGCGTTTGGCTGGTGCTAGTGGGGATTTTTTTTTCTTTCTTTCTTTCTTTTTTTTTGAGTTGTGGTGGGGGACTTGGAAAAGTAGATAATATCGATGGAGAAAGTGTGAGCTCCTCTCCATCGATAACATAAAATCAACGATTAATGGGTGCATGTTTCTTCCCACCAACAAATGGATAGGTAGTCACAGAGCTGTTGAGTGGAAAGACTTTAACAGAATGGTTGCATGGACATAAGGAGAGGCAAAAAGAAAGGTCAATACCTCTTCCCCCTTTGAAAGAAAGGATAAAGAAGGTGTCAGAAGTTGCTCAGGCAGTGCAATATCTTCATGAACAAAAACCCATGGTCATCCACAGAGATTTGAAACCAAGTAACGTACTCTTGGATGATTGTTCGCATGTTCGAGTGGCTGACTTTGGGCATGCTCGATTCCTACCTAAGGTAGAGGCAGCACTGATAGGTGAAATAAGTAAAGGAAGGAGATGGGCCTAACGGGTTCAGGTTTTAGGTCCCAATCCGATCTGAAATCTGGCATAGATCTATTCATTTAAACAAGAAATCTTGCATTTAGGCCCTTGATAAAGGCTATATTCCATTAAGCCCTTTTGACAATTGACTGAACCAGACCATGTTGAGTTAATTTAGTTTAGGGGTGTTTTGCAATTAAACTCTAACAAAGTATTTATTATATAAAGGCCCTTTTCTACTGGATCTCCACATTTTTGGCTTTGAACCCAAGGGCAAAAAAAATATTAATTGAGATTGTTCCCATGGGTCAACTACTACAATCATGCATATAAATATAAATACAATATGACTACTGCCTACCTCCTACTACTACTTAACCATCTATTCTTAAATGCATACAAAATGGACACAAACTACTGATCTCAGATATGTATAGATCATCATTGTCTCTCAGTCATTCTGGATGATTCATTATGGATGAAATTCTGAGCTATTGGGATTAAGAAGTTATTAACAATTCAACTATCAGAAAATTTGCCTCTACCTTTTCTCTGGAGTAAGTCTTTAATGATGACTGAAAATTCAATAAAAAAAATTATATAATAATAAAATATATATTATTTTTATTGATAGACTATGAAGAAAAGAGATATATGTAGGATGCAAATAGGTGGTCATGTTCTGCTTAATGATGAGGATTTTGAAACAATTGATGCTGAAAATATTGATTCAAGAAATAATTTCTACGTCAGTAAAAGACAGAAATGATTATGTTACTTCTTATTGTTATGTTATTTAAATATTTTAAGTTTATATTTTAATTTATAATATTTGATATCATTTATGATGTCTTTTATATTATGTTAAATTTTTAATTTATAAATTATTATTTAAAAAAATAAATACATGTCCTGCATCGCACGGGGTTCTAAGCTAGTTCCTTATAAATTAAAATATATGCTTGGTCAAAGTTTTTCTCAATAAGTAAACTTTTGGTTTGATTGATCCATTTGAAGGCTCAAATGATAGAATTTTGGCCCGTTTTATCCCCTTGAGGTGTAAGTCCTAATTCCTAGACTTCTACAAGTTACAGAATTTAGAGAAAAATATTATCTAAATCAAGCATATCTTATGCTCGAATTATGGCTCCAGATGCTTAATGCAAGATTCAACTTCCTAATGTGGTAGATCCCACTTTTGAACCTTATCTAGCTCTATCTATAGTGGTCAAAGTAGTTGAGATAGAGTCTAATAATTCTTCTTGATATCCATAGTAGCCAAAGTGCTTCAATCGAGTCTAGTGATTCTTCTGGAGATCCATAGAGGATAAAGCAGTCTATATTGAATTTGGTGTCCTACGAGATTAGGGCTTCTCATAGAGAATTTAGCTCATGCTAAATCAAAACTAGAGGCAAGAAAAATATTCTTTCCTACCTTATAGTTTAACCATTTGGCTTTGCTCAAATATAGTCTCTAGCTAGCCTTGATCTTTTATGCTAGATGGTAGGTCTTGGTTTTTAGATATAGGGATAGCTTCACTATAGGAGTTACTGGTGCTTGTGTTGAGGGCATCACTAATTAAGACATGATCTTGATGAGTTGGATAATTTTCTCCTCTACTTGTATGACTTGTGTCTTCATCTCATTATCTATTGAGGTAAAATTAGCAGCAATATTCGCATTTGTCCTTTAATGTACTTCAAGCACAAATAGCCCTTCTCCCATCTGGTTGTATTGCTCACACATTTGGACTGCAAACTAAAGCTATCATATATAGGTAGATAACCAAGGCACTAATATCAACTTGATTTGATAAGAAAAAAGAAAGAATTTCCTAAACTGGCTAAACTCGAATCCTCGAATTTAGAAGATGTAAGAAGATGAAAAATTTCAAAAGTAGGATTTATATCCTCTTTTTTCATTGATGATTCATCCATCATAAATTGAGGTACATAACCCTTATTTATAATAGTAGTGAGGTCCTTGCTTGCACAATTCTGGTCTAATTTCTTTTCTAGTTTGAATAAGACAAGGTTTTCAAAACTAAACATGACTAGTAGAATTAAATATGAAAAGTAGTAACTAAAATCCTAAAGGAGATAAATCTTAACTTTATTAATTTTGTCTTTTGTCATTCCACCTAATTTTAAACAAATTTGGAGATACGCTCCATGAAAGTCATTCCGAAAAAGGAAATTTTCAGTTTAATCGACCCATTTCAAGGCCAAAACTATGGAATTTCAATTGTAGATCTTCAAAAGTTACTCAACTTGAAAAATAAAAAATTATCTCAATCGAGTATCATATGGTCAAGTTATGGTCTCTAAAAATTTTGCATATAATTTAACTTTCTGGTATAACAGATCTCACTCTTCGACCCTATTCAGCCCTCCTCGTGGTAGTCAAAGTAGTCCACATTAAGTCAGTGATTTTTTTAGATACCCATAATAGCCAAAGTGACCTACATCGAGTTTGGTGATTTTTAGATATCTATAGTAGTCAAAGTGATCAATATTGAATCTGACGATCTTTTTGGATACTTGTAGTAATCAACATATTTTACATATGAAAGAATAGTGCCCTACAAGTCAATTGCATAATAATGTGATGAATTTTTTTTTTTATAAATTTTCAACTCATGTAATGACATTATTTTTTTATGAAATAAATGAGGTATTGATTTATCATTATAGTTGCATCTTATTATATTTAAGATTATGATGAACCTCATGGATTAGGGCAATGGTTTTAGGACCATAAAGAGTTCATGCTTGTAAAATCTAAAACTCCAAAATCTTAATCTTAAAATATTTCTGATCATAGGAATATGGAGTTGGGGATCAATATTTTCGGTTAGACTAATACATTCTATGTATGCTCAATAAAGAGTATGGCTGATTCACAAGTCACTTGTGTGAGACACTAATACAAAGATGTGAGTGCTCATTAGGGAATAAGTTTACTGAATTGACTCACCGATAGAGAATATCTTATGGAGCCATATTTACATGTCAAAAGATAGTTCTCTAAGTAAGAGTTATGCAAGTGATCCTTAGACCTGAGACTACCATAGAATTTTATGCATATGAATCCATGTTTTGGTTCATATCTAGGTATAGCATTAAGATGTATACGGGATGTTCTGGATATGGTGGAGTGCGTATAAAGGTTATGAGTTGGTTAATAAAAAATCTATTGAGTTTCAGTCATATAGCAGAATATTGTTGGGAATAATGTCCCAAAGCCAATCGTCAGCCTGTTGATGGTTGTGCTCCTTTTGTATTAGTATATAAATTATAAATAAATAAAAGTTATTTTAGTATTTTTTATCATAAATTATTTCATCTTCTAATAAACTCCTATGTTGTGGTGAAGTCCTTAGGACTATTTAGACTCAACAAAGGAGGATTTATCGTTTAGTCCTTCAACCTGTTCATGATCAAATGATATGTTGTTACCAAGAATAATAATGTTTATCGAGCATAGGTCATTGTGTGCCATATAGGTTGGTTGTCCTCTTAACCAAAGAGTGTGGAGACACTGGTATGGCATACAAGTGAGATGTAAGGATACATCTACACTGAACGTGACTGACTCCGGAGCTATCTCTGCTGTCAAGATTTGCTCCAATGGGATATGGGTATAAATGTCCCTCCAACCTGAGACCACCACGGTGACTTGCAAGCAACTCACTGCACTTAGGCACTGGACTATCTGAATTTCTAATTCAGTGATGGAAGGCTGCTGGGTGTAGTCAAGTACTTGACTTGTCGGTGCGTGTGTCAAGATGAGATTGACCACTCTAGTTCAGGAGCTGTGTACAGTCGTGTTTCAATTTAGCAAAACCTTAGCCAAGGTAGTCCTAGTGAGGAGTCACAGGACTGTTTGAGTTGAGCATGATTCGGATGATCTGATCAGGGTTGACAGTTTAACCCTGAGTCATCCTAAACACAGGGGTCAAAAGGGATGAATTATGTAGTAACCATATTCACGTAGGTTCTGAATGTTGCGGTTGTGACTATTCGACCTATCTGGATGTCGGGTATCATTGCTAGATGGTCACATCGATTAGTACAGGACTTGATTCCTATGCTACCAGCTTAGGTTCGAACCTGCGGGGTCACACACATTAGAGGTTCCTATCTGATCTGATGGCTGATGAAGAGTCCTAATATTCATGGACTATGAGTCCTATATGTCTGAGACTCTATAATCGAGAATCAGGATTCTCTGATCATAAGTCCCACACATTTTGGATACCAGGGTCAAGAGTCCCACTGGTTTGGGACTCTTCGATCAAGGTTTCATATCGATAGACTTTGATACCTGATTGCCCATCGGATTTGGACTCAGTATTTATGAAAGGTTTAATTAGTGATTTGATCACTAATTAACTCAATTTGATTGAGTAATTATTTTTGGATCAAGTCTAATTGAATTGGATTCAGTTGGATTTGACCCGATTAGGTTAAGAGTTGACCTAATTGTCGAGATGGTTTGATCCCTGATTTGATCAGAGGTTGGGCTTAGTCAATTTTTGATTTGATTAAGATTTTATTGAGCCTAATTAAGCCTAATTAAGTTGGATTTAAATTATTCTAATTGGGCCTAGCTTATTTTGGTTCAATTAGGTTAGTTTAAAATGAGAAACCACCTTGACCCAAACTCCCTACGCCACCTCACTTCTTCTGCACCCATTTGAATTCACGAGAAGGAACTTCTTGTGAAGTTTCTCCCATGCAAAAACCATCCCACGCCCATCCTTTCTACACCAAATGGATAGATAAAGATGATTGGTTGGCCATTCAAATTCAAATGAAGTTTGAATTTGAATGGGCAACCAACCAACTCCATGCGCCCTCTTATCTTGTGCGCCACTTTATTTACACGAGAAAGAGTTTTTTATGTAAACTCTCTATGCACAAATGAAGTCACACCCCTTCTCTTCTCATGTCCAAATGGATAGGGATGAGTTGGTTTGCATTCGAATTCAAATTCGATTTGAATTCAAATGTGCAACCACTTATCTTTATCCTCTCATGCAGATAAGACACGTCTTGCATTGTTTTAAAAAGAGGAGAAAGGTGGGGCATGCGTAGAAAATTTTTGATAGATAGCTTGGGGTGGAGGAAGCCTTGTGCATGAGGTGAAGGTCCAAAACCTTCCAAGAGAAAAAGAAAGAAAAGAAATAAAAGTGGGTGCAAGATTTTCAGTGTGTTCCCTAGGGTTTCAGCCTGGGGTTCGGGAAGTGAGTTAGTGAGCTACGAGTGTCGTGAGTCCATCAAATTCAAGGGAGAGTATCATCTACCTCTCAAGCACATTTGCTGATGATCTAGAGCATCCATGGAATCGACAGACATCGATTGAAGGAGTTCGATCAGCATCGACCATCGAAAGGGCTCTACAACAAGCTAGCACTCATGAGGAGCCAATCAGATCGGGAGCTTCGTGTGGATGATCTGCAAAGGCCAGACATACTGTGTGGCTATATTGTGATGATCAGACTCTTTCGATGGTAATCAGATTGCAGCGATCGACTACCCGCACAAAGGTATTGTGTTCTGAACACAGAACAGTAAATTATTTACTGTTCAAATTTGAGTTTCAAATTTAAATGCATGCATGCTATATATCATATTTAGATCCTAGTATAGGGTAAATATATATTAATTAATTAGATTAATTAATAATTTCTACTATAAAATAGTAATTTAAAAAAAAATTTAAAATTATCATTTTACCCCTGCACTCAAATTTTACTTCAAATGGTATCAGAGCAAGTTCTAAGATATGATATATAAATTTGCATGCATAGATTAAGTTGTAATCTAAAAGTTTAAATTTGAAATTTAAAATTCAAAATTTAAAATTTAAATTTTAAAATTTATTTGAAATTTAAAATTCAAAAATTTAAAATTCAAAATTTGAAATTTGAAATTCAAAATTCAAAATTTAAAAATTTGAAATTCAAAATTTGAAATTTGAAATTTGGTTGAAATTTCAAATTTAAAATTCAAAATTTAAAATTCAAAATTTGAAATTTAAAAATTTAAAATTTGAAATTCAAAATTTAAAATTTAAAATTTGAAATTTAAATTTTGAAATTGGTATATTTAGATATACTTGATCCAAGTAGCAAGTAATCTAATTGGGTTGGTTACCATGGCCGTCCGGTCATAGGAGAAAAGTAGGATTTAAAGGTCCTCTCCTCCCATTCGATGGGGTCTCCTATGGTGGTAGGGGTGCCGTTGCAATTATATCCCATGCAGATGAAGCAGTGAAAGGACTTAATTGTAAAGGTTCAATTATAAAATTTATCATGAATGTGTTAGATTAGATCTAAAAGAATATTCATGATTTATTTTGATTGAGTTATTTTCTGTTATGAAATTAGCAATAGGATTGTTATTTATGAAATGTGCTGATTTATTCGTGAAATGAGTCAACCTATTTAATGAACAGAAAATAAAACCTTTCAAATTTGAATATTATTTTCGAAATACCAAACCCTGACCCATCAGCCCACATACTTAATTAAAAGAATTAAGTATTATCAAGTTGGTCTAGAATTATGAATTAAGATCTAAGACAATTGCATAAACTTATGGGTCAATGGGTTTGATGGATTAGGTCCATAATTGGGTTAGACCTAAGGTTAGCTTAAAGAAATGGACTAAATTAGAGTAATTGATCTAATCTAATCAAAAGTTGAATTAGATTAGGTCAAGGACACTCTAGACTCAACTCCAATAGTTGTAGTTGAATGGGTCCATGTCTTTAACTAGACCAAGATGGACTTAATTCATGGCTATGAGGTGGAACCCTATTTACTAAGTTGATCAAATTAAAACTAATGAACCGGTTGGTGTCTAAGGTAAGTTCGGCAATTTGACTAGTGGTTCTTAAGTGGGAGCTACTCGCATTGATTTGATCTCTGACGAGTTAAGGGCATATCCCCACCACTGATCTCACTTACCTGTCCAACCTGGTGAGTTAGATTTTGATTAGATCACTTGGTGATTAGGGCTCACCCATGTCATTAGGTAAATCAGTGTGATTAATTTAGGTGCTCCTAATGCTGGCTTTAATTAAATCTTTTTTAATCTGACTTGGTGAAGTCAGTGGGAGGATTGAAATTGACTGGTTAATTTCTTCTCTTCTATCCTTTAAGAAATCTTCAAAAATTATTAGGTCCCTAAAATGATTAAGTTATAGTGATAACTAAGTCATAGCCTCCCATTAAATGAGTGATAATGAGTCCATTAGTTTAATAATCATTGGAGGCCCAAAGGCCTGGTGCTTATTGACTAATGGAATCATCATTCATAGTATGATAATTTGGTTGAGTCTTTCTGATGGTGGTCAGGTTGGCCAGTCAAAGTCGAGCCTGATCATTTATTGGTCCAATTCACCAAATCAAGTCATGTTAATGGTTGGACCTAACCAGATCTTTTCAGTGGAGGCCAAAGCCTACTGATTAGGTTCTGGGGCAAAATAAATTACTAGAAGTTGTTTAGAGAAACAACTGGTTATGAACCTACCCATAGATGCACAAGGGTTGACCAACCAAAGTTGGGCTCGTGTGTAGTCTGTGTGGATTCTAGTACCCACTAAGGAATTAAAGTAATTCTTCGAATTGGAGGTTGAGGCTACCAGTTCGTAAAAATATTGGGAGAAATTTTAGACTAAAGTCCAAGTCTTTAGTATTAATAATTTATATACTAATAGAGGTCTGGTTTTCCTTTATGTAGCTATGGCCACTATCCTATCACTCCGATCATTATTAGATAATGACAAGCTCATGGGACCTAATTTTGATAGCTGGTATCAAAAATTAAAAATCATCCTTGAGCATGAGCGGATCCTTTTTGTAGTAACGGATTCGGCACCTGAGAAGCCAGCCCCGAACGCTAGAGGGACGGTCTGAGATACTTACCAGAAGTGGCTCAACAATCGCACCACCGTTCGATGCATAATACTGGTGGTAATGAATGATGAGTTCAGCCGTAGATTTGAGAATGCCCAGCCACAGGAGATGCTTCAAATGTTGAACGACTCCTTTGGCATGCTTAACGATATTGAAAGGTACAAAACTAGTTGTGCCATTTTCAATGCTCGAATGAGGGATGGGGCCTCAGTCACTGATCATATACTGTACATGATCGAAATGATTGAGCGCCTAAGTAAACTGGGCTTTCTCTTGCACGAGCAGCTCGGTAAGGATACGATCCTTAATTCTTTGCCCAAATCCTTCCTCTCCTTCCTTACTCATTTTCGAATGACAAAGCCTGTAGTGAACTACTACGGCTTGTTGGGGTTACTGTAGAACTTTGAGAAGGACCATCAGCTCCATAAGGAGTCGGTGAATATTGTGGGAGGGTCTTCTTCTGGTCGTCGTCCCTTTAAGAAAGGGAAGAAGAACAAGAAGAAGAAAAATAAGAAGGTGCAGTCACATACTGGGACGTCTGCACAGGGTCAGACCAAGAAGCGTAAGTCCGACCAGAGCCAGGCGGAGTGCTTCTTTTGCAAGAAGCAGGGGCACTGGAAGAGAAATTCTCCTCTATACATTGCCTCCCTGGACCCGAACAGACCGAAGAAGAAGCAAGGTAATTATATGATAACACCTTGCAACTTTTTTATTTGTGATACTACTGCCTGGGTATTGGATATCGGAAGCCCTTATCATATTTGCAATTTGATGCAGGGTCTGCAGGTTAGTAGGAGATTTGATGATGGCGAGAGGTTCCTGAACGTTGGAGATGGAAGCAAAGTTCCAGTTCTAGCTTTAGGAATCATGAACCTTGTAATCAATTCTCGTAATATAATTCTAAGTGAATGTCACTATTATCCAAGCTTTTTATTAAATATTTTTTCTGTAGGCCTTTTGGCCATGTACAGTTATCAATTTTTAATAAAAGAAAATATTTGCAATATCATTTTGAATGTTGTTACAATATTTGTTGGACAACTAAATAATGAAATTTACTTACTGTCACAGCCTGTTAATGTGGTTCAAACCTTTGATAAATGCCCTAGAATAGATAATGTGTCAGAAGTCTACCTTTGGCACTGTAGGCTAGGTCATATCAATAAGAACAGGATAAACAGGTTGGTTCAAGAAGGAATTCTTGAAGTTGGTGATTGTGAATCACTTCCGACCTGTGAGTCCTGTCTTCTTGGAAAGATGACCAAGTCATCTTTTACTGAAAAAGATGAGCGAGCCAGTGAACTTTAGGTCTGGTACATTCTGATGTATGTGGATCCATGAGCTCAAGTGCAAGAGGTGGATATTTCTACTTCATAACCTTCACAAATGACCTATCGAGGTATGGATATGTCTACTTAATGAAGCATAAGTCGGAGTCGTTTGAAATGTTCAAACTATTCCAAAATGAGGTAGAAAAACAAACTGGGAAGTGTATTAAAACTCTTCGATCTGATCGAGGAGGTGAATATCTTTCCAATAATTTTCTGACATATCTTGGGGAGAATGAAATTCTCTCTCAGTGGATTCCTCCTGGAACACCACAGCATAATGGTATGTCTGAAAGGAGGATCGGACCTTGTTGGACATGGTTCGATCCATGATGGGGTTTGCTGGTCTGCCGATCTCCCTCTGGGGATATGCGCTCGAATCGGCTTGTTACCTTCTAAATAGGGTTCCGAGTAAGTCTGTAACCAAAATGCCATATGAGATATGGATAGGACGTAAGCTAGTACTCTCGCACCTAAGGGTTTGGGGGTGTCCGACTTATGTTAAACGTTTAATTATGGATAAGCTTGGACCTAGGTCTGACAAGTATAATTTTATAGGGTACCTAAAAGAGATCAAAGGGTATTATTTCTACCTAGCTGATGAGCAAAAGGTGTTTATCAGCCTTAAGGTAATCTTTTTAGAAAAGGAGTTCCTTGGTGAAGAGACTGTTGCCTCTAAGGTCGAACTTGAGGAAGTTCAACAGGTGAAAAAACCGACACAAGTAGCTGAACCTAAACCGAATTTGGTTAGATCAGATTCGGAGCCCATTGTTCCTGCACCCTTAAGGTGATCTGGTAGAGTACCACATCAACCGGACAGATACTATGGTTTCTTGGTCCGAGACAGAGATCCTATCGAAGTTGATGAAAATGATGAGGATCCGATCACCTATATGGATGCAATGCAGAGACCTGACTCTGAGAAATGGCTAGAGGCCATGAAATCCAAAATGAAATCCATGAAGGTCAACGATGTGTGGACATTAGTTGACCCACCTGAAGGAGTAAAACCCATAGGGTGTAAGTGGGTCTTCAAGAGGAAGAGGGGCGCAGACGAAAAGGTGAAAACCTATAAAGCCCGTCTAGTTGCCAAGGGATATCGTCAATGTTATGGTATAGACTATGACGAGACGTTTTCTCCTATAGCAATGCTCAAATCCATTCGGATTATGCTTGCGATAGCTGCCCATCTAGACTATGAAATCTAGCAGATGGATGTGAAAATAGCTTTTCTAAATGGAGAGCTGAACGAAGAGGTGTATATGATACAATATGAAGGATTCACATCCACAGATGAGTCTAAGGTGTGCAGGCTACAAAGGTCCATTTATGGACTTAAGCAGACATCTTGGAGTTGGAACATACATTTTAATAGGATGATCAAGATGTATGGCTTTGTTAAGAATGGAGAGAGCCTTACATTTATAAGTGGGCTAATGGTCCAGTAGTGGTATTTCTTGTATTGTATGTGGATGATATTCTCTTAATTAGGAATAATGTCCCTGCATTATAGGGAATAAAGATTTGGCTGTCGTCACAATTCTCTATGAAGGATCTGGGAGAAGCTTCCTACATCCTAGGGATGAGGATCTATAGGGATAGATCTAAAAGACTGCTTGGCTTATCCCAGTCCACGTACATTGATACTATGCTGAAGAGGTTCAGCATGGAGAATTCCAAGAAAGGCTATCTACCGATAGGCCATGAAATTTCTCTCTCGAAGAGGGATTGTCTGATAACACCTCAAGAGAGAGAGCGTATGGGTAGAATTTCATATGCTTCAGCAGTGAGATCTATCATGTATGCCATGACATGTATACGACCAGATGTGGCATACTCACTAGGGGTAGTGAGTAGATACCAATCTGATCCAGGAGAGAATCACTAGAAGATTATTAAAACCATCCTGAAGTATTTAAGAAATACTAAGGACCAATGGATTGTTTATGGTGAATCAAACTTAAGACTTATAAGGTTTATAGACTCTAGTTTCCAGTCTGATCATGATGACAGCAAGAGTGTGTCGAGATTTATTTTTACCCTTAATGGTGGGGCTGTTTGCTGGAAGAGTTTCAAGCAGCACACTGTGGCTGATTCAGTTTGCGAGGCGGAGTATGTCGCTGCATCAGATGCTGCCAAAGAAGCGGTGTGGATGAGAAAATTTATCATCGAGCTCGGAGTAGCACCCTCCCTTGTTGGTCCAGTTCTGCTCTACTGTGACAGCTCTGGAGCCATTGCTCAGGCGAAGGAACCAAAGGCACACCAGCAGACGAAGCATATTCTGCGTCGCTACTATCTCATCTGAGAAATCATGGATCGAGGAGATGTCGACCTTCAGAAGATCGACGGAAAGAAGAACCTAGCCGACCTATTCACTAAAGCCATTGCGGTGAAGGAGTTCGACGACTTCAAGTCGAAGATGGGTATTAGATACTGCACCAATTGGCTTTAGGCCAAGTGGGAGATTGTTGGAAATAATATCCCAAAGCCAGTCATCAGCCTGTTGATGGTTGTGCTCCTTTTGTATTAGTATATAAATTATAAATAAATAAAAATTATTTTGATATTTTTCATCATAAATTGTTTCATCATCTAATAAACTCCTGTATTGTGGTGAAGTCCTTAGGACTATTTAGACTCGACAAAGGAGGATTTGTCGTTTAGTCCTTAAACCTATTCGTGACCAAATGATATGTTGTTACCAAGGACAACAATATTTATCGAGCATAGGTCGTTGTGTGTCATATAGGTTGGTTGTCCTCTTAACCAAGGAGTGTGGAGATACTGGTATGGCATACAGGTGAGATATAAGGGTACATCTGCACTGAATGTGACTGACTCCGGAGCTATCTCTGCTGTCAAGATTTACTTCGATGGGATATGGATATAAATATCCCTCCGACCTGAGACCAACATGGTGACTTGCAAGCAACTCACTGCACTTAGGCACTGGACTACCTGAATTTCTAATTCAATGACGGAAGGCTGCTGGGTGTAGTCAAGTATTTGACTTGTCGGTGCGTGTGTCAAGATGGGATTGACCACTCCAGTTCAGGAGCTGTGTACAGTTGTGTTTCAATTTAGCAAAACATTGGCCAGGGTAGTCCTAGTGAGGAGTCACAGGACTATTTGAGTTGAGCACGATTCAGATGATCTGATCAGGGTTGACAGTTTAACCCTGAGTCGTCCTAAACACAGGGGTCAAAAGGGATGAATTATACAGTAACCATATTCACGTAGGTTCTGAATATTACGATTGTGACTATTCGACCTATCCAGACATCGGGTACTATTGCTAAATGGTCACTTCGATTAGTACAGGAATTGGTTCCTGTGCTACCGGCTTAGGTTCGAACCTGCGGGGTCACACATATTAAAGGTTCCTATCTGATCTGATGGCTAATGAAGAATCCTAATATTCATGGACTATGAGTCCTACGTGTCTGAGACTCTATGATCGAGAATCAGGATTCTCTGATCATGAGTCCCACACATTTTGGGTACCGGGGTCAAGAGTCCTACTGGTTTGGGACTCTTCGATCAAGGTTTCAATCGATAGACTTTGATACCCGATTGCCCATCGGATTTGGACTCAGTATTTATGAGAGATTTAATTAGTGATTTGATTATTAATTAACTTAATTTGATTGAGTAATTATTTTTGGATCAAGTCCAATTGAATTGGATTCAGTTGGGTTTGACCCGATTAGGTTAAGAGTTGACCTAATCGTCGAGATGGTTTGGTCCCTGATTTGATTAGAGGTTGGGCTTAGTCAATTCTTGATTTGATTAGGATTTTATTGAGCTTAATTAAGCCTAGTTAAGTTAGTTTTAAATTAGTCTAATTAGGCCTAGCTTATTTTGGTTCAATTAGGTTAGTTTAAAATGAGAAACCACCTTGACCCAAACTCCCTATGCCACCTCACTTCTTCTGTGCCCATTTGAATTCACGAGAAGGAACTTCTCATGAATTTTATCCCATGCAAAGGCCATCCCACGCCCATCCTTTCTGCACCAAATGGATAGATAAAGATGATTTATTGGTCATTCAAATTCAAATGAAGTTTGAATTTGAATGGGCAACCAACCAACTCCATGCGCCCCCTCTTATCTTGTGTGCCACTTTATTTATATGAGAAAGAGTTTCTCATGTAAACTCTCCATGCACAAATGAAGCCATGCCCCTTCTCTTCTCATGCCCAAATGGATAGGGATGAGTTGGTTTGCATTCGAATTCAAATTTGATTTGAATTCAAATGTGCAACCACTTATCTTTATCCTCTCATGCGGATAAGACACGTCTTGCGTTGTTTTAAAAAGAGGAGAAAGGTGGGGCATGCGTAGAAAATTTTTAAGAGATAGCTTGGGGTGGAGGAAGCCTTGTGCATGAGGTGAAGGTCCAAAACCTTTCGAGAGAAAAAGAAAGAAAAGAAATAAAAGTGGGCGCAGGGTTTTCAGTGTGTTCCCTAGGGTTTCAGCTTGGGGTTCGAAAAGTGAGTTAGTGAGCTACGAGTGTCGTGAGCTCACCAAATTCAAGGGAGAGTATCATCTACCTCTCAAGCATATTTTTTGATGATTCAAAGCATTCATAGAATTGACAGACATCGATCGAAGGAGTTCGATCAGCATCGATCGTCGAAAGGGCTCTACAATGAGCTAGCACTCGTGAGGAGCCGTTCAGATCGGGAGCTTCGTGTGGATGATCAGCAGAGGCCAGACACACTGTGTGGCTGCATTGCGACAATCAGACCCTCCCGACGGTGATCAAATTATGATGATCGACTACCCGCACAAAGGTATTGTGTTCTGAACATAGAACAGTAAATTGTTTACTATTCAAATTTGAATTTCAAATTTAAATGCATGCATACTATATATCATATTTTGATTCTAGTGTAGGATAAATATATGTTAATTAATTAGATTAATTAATAATTTTCACTGTAAAATAGTGATTTTGAAAAAGTTTTAAAATTACCATTTTACCCCTGCACTCAAATTTTGCTTCAAATATGAATTTTAAAAATTTTTAATATGCATAAAATCAATTTTAACAATTAAAGCTAGCATATCGAAACTTAAACTCTAGATCATTTTTTAGACAACAAAAAAATTAAAACAAGCATGCAATGACTTAGAAGTTATACTTTCTGAAGTTGATAGTCAGATAACAAAAGAATCTCCACAAAACTCCAAAGTAGAAGCCCTCTAATGGTGATCATATGGGACTGATCGAGGTCCTTCCCAACCGAAGTAGTGCTACAGCCTTTCTTCACAAGAACACTGCTGGCTTCCTTCTCAAAGAATAGTTAGCACTACCATCTATAGCCTTTAAATCCTCCATTAGAACCATGCCAAGAATCTCTTCTCAAGAGATCTTATCACTCAAAATAGGTTTAGACCTCCAACAATTGAAAAACCCAAATCCTAGGATAAGCAACCCCTTGCTTTCCTTTTCTCTCTTACCTTTCTTGCTATTTTTCTCTCTTATTTTTTGTTGTCTTTTCTCTAAGTTATTCTTGTCTTTTCCTCACTAATCCCATGCCTAACCACCAAAGAATTGGGCCCTTATCCCATAAGAGGCATCCCATTTAAATAGGGAATGAAAGGATGTCTCCAAGCGATGCCTACAGTAGGTGTCTCTTAGTATTCACCGGTGATTAAAACCATTTAAGGGAATCAGTTAGTGTTTAATGAGCAGAAGGACTCTCCTTCTATGCACAACACCCCAAGTGACATCATATGTCATGTCCCTTAATAAATTGGAGTGGAATAAATGTGAGGAGATCAAGATAAGGTAAGTTGTTGAGTGACTTAATAGAGAAGGACTCTTCCTTCTCTTGGATGCCAATAAATGGACTGACCCTTATTTATTTTGGATGTGGACTTCAGAGATAGCATGGAAGAGTCCTTTCTCACCTGAAACTCTTTCAAGATAAGATAAGAAATTAACCTAATCTAATTAGGTTCAAGGTTATAGGTTAGGTCTGGCTCAAACTCTTTGAACTTAACCTAATTAGGAACTTGGGTTAACAGAATATGTTAGAATATCAAATTAACCTCTAAAATTTATATTAAATCTTAATTAGATTAGATTAAGATCAAACTTTAAAGTGTGTGATCCATTGAGTTTCAAATCTAGCAAGCATTAGACTCAGGCTCTTGATCTAATCCTAATCTGATTAAATTAGGTCAGTCCAATTACACCAATTAATCAAAACTCTTCTTAATTAATTTTTGAATTAAATTTTTTTAATTCTTATGAGTCCACAAATCAAGATTGACATCTAGCAATATATCATGACTATTCAAAAGAGATAAAATTTGATGAAAATATCAAAATTATCCTTTAGTGATAAGTTACCGTACAATTCAATCCTTCATTCATGCAACACCCCAAATAAGCTATGGGTATGGCAACATGTCAAATCCAAATACTTATTATCTATATGTACCTCAATCAAAAGGTGATGATTCAGTAAATCTCTTTCTAATTATCATCCTACTTTGATCTCATCAACCTATGAGATCACATAGGATGTTCATTCTCCTTATTAGGAGTAACTGATCTCTTATTGACCACTCACAACCTTCATACACACTGAACTATATCCAGAACACCCCACACAAGGATCAGAGAATCAAGCTAGAGAATGAATCAAAATATGAATACATGTATACAAGGTACCATGGTGATCTCAGGTCTAAGGATCACTTGCATAACTTTTACTAGGAAAACAACCTGCTGACATGCAAATAAAGCTCCATCAGATATTTTCTCATAGGTCAATTCAGTGAACTCATTCTCTAATAAACACCCACATCCTTATATTAGTGTCACCACACAAGTGGTTGTGAGATCAACCATGTTTTTCATCGAGCATACATAGGATGTACTAGTTTTACCAGTATCATTGATCCCCGACTTAAGGAACCAATGACTGAAAATATTTTAGATTAGGACTATCAAAGATTTAGATCTCATTGGCATGATCTTATCATGGCCTTAAAACCATTGCCCTAATCTATGGGATTCATTATAATCTTAAACAAGTATAAGATGCAGCATATAATGAATCAAAATGCCAAACTTTATTAATAAATAATATCAAATATGTGAGTTTGAAAGATAAAATATAAAAAAATATCCCATCATATTATATATGTGATTGACTTGTAGGATATTATTCTTTCAATCTTTCACTTGCACTAAAGCTAATCATCTCTATACTTGATACCCATGCAATCTAGGTGACAATCAAACTACGGCAATGACAAGGCCTTAGTGAATGGATCTGTTATATTATTCTTGGTGTCAACTCACTCTATGATTATGTCACATCTTTTGACTATCTTCTGAACAAGATGGAACCACTTTAGGATGCACTTGGATTTGTGATGAGACCTCGATTCCTTAACTTGAGCAACTGTCTCAATATTGTCACAATAAAGAGGCACTGGTTGTTCAATTTTAGAAATTACATCCAACTCTAAGATAAACTTCTTCATCTAGACAATCTCCTTAGCAATCTCACTAGTAGCTATATACTCAGCTTCAATGACTGAGTCAGCAATAGTTTATTATTTAAGACTTTTTCAATTTGTTGCACCACCATATAGGATGAACATATATTCAGATATAGATTTACTATCATCTAGATCAGATTGAAAACTAAAATCAGTAAAGCCTTTCATCCACTATAAATAAGAAAAATATTCTAATACTTCTAAGTACTTGAAAATATTTTTCACAACTTTTCAATGATCCGCTCCTGGATCTGTCTGAAATATGCTTACAATACCCAAGACATAAGTCACATCAAGCTTGATACATAGCATAGTATATATTATCGATCCTAAAGTCGAAGCATAAAGAATAGAACTCATTTTATTTCTCTCTTCAGATGTCTTAGAAGACATCTACTTAGAGAGTTGTATGCCATGATTTATGGATAAGTAATCTCTTTTACATCCCTCCATGTTAAACCTTTTCAACACAAGATGTATGTACCTAGATTGAGACAAGCCAAGATTTTCTTCGATCTATCCCTATAGATCTTTATACCAAATTTATTAGATGCTTTACCCAAGTCTTTCATAAAAATTTTTTGTGATAGTCAAGTTTTGACCGATTGCAATATAGAGATGTCATTCCCAATAAGCAATATGTCATCCACATACAAGATCAAAAAGATAATGACACTCCAACTAGTCTTCTTGTACACACATGTTTCATCCATATTTTTGATAAAGTCAAATGATTTGACTGTCTCATCAAAATGGATGTTTCAACTCCTCAATGCCTGCTTTAATCCATAAATAAATTTTTTTAGCTTGCATACTTGATTTGCCCTCTCACTGAAGACAAATCCTTCTGACTCAGTCATATAGACTTCTTCCTCAAGATTTTTATTGAAGAAAGTAGTCTTGACATCCATCTACTAGATCTCATAGTTATGATATACAGCTATAGCAAATATGATCCGAATAGACTTGAGCATGGCTACGGATGAAAAAAAAATTTCATATTCAACACCTTGCCTTTGTCTGAAATTTTTTGCCACTAGTCTGGCCTTATAGATCTCTATCTGGCCATCTACACCAATCTTTTTCTTGAAGATCCATTTGCAGCTTATTGGGATCACACCCTCAGGTGCATCAACCAAAGTCTAAACTTTGTTGGCATATATAGAGTTCATTTTGGATTTCATGGCTTCAAGCCATCTATCAGAGTCACTACTCATGACTGCTTCTGAATAAGTCGTGGGATCATCATTCTCAATGATGTATGATGAGTTGTCATTCTCAATGACAAACTCATATTTGAATGGTACATTATGCACTCTACTTGACCTTCAGATAGGAGGTTTGTGTTGTGGCTGTGCCTTAGCAATGGGTACATCAGGTTGAGAATCAACCTGTGGATTCTCCATATATTGTTTCTGGATAGACTGTAGGCCTTGAACTTCTTCAAATTCAACTGTCCTCCCATTGGCCCCTTCTTGGATGAACTCTTTATCTAAGAATATGGCATGCCTACTGACAAACACCTTTTATTGAGTAGGATGATAGAAGTAGTATCCAATACTCTCCTTAGGATAACCTACAAATTTATATTTTTCTAATCTAGCACTAAGCTTATGTCCATCAACACTTTTCACATAAGCAGGGTAATCTCAAATCTTAAGATGCTTAAGATTGGGCCTCTTCCCTTTCCATATCTCATATGGAGTGCTAGAAACAGACTTAGTTGATACTTTGTGTTGGGAAATACTTAGTTGAAGCTAGTCACAATGAAAGAAAAGAAAGAGTGACAATCAAAAATAAAAAGGTCATTAATGAGCAAATAAATATCGTTAAAGCTTGTGACTCTTCTTTTGTGGAAGCTTTTGAAGGGATAAGCTTGTCTTTTTGCTAAAGAGAATCTCTTGATTTGATATTTCAAGTGGTTGAAAGTTGAATGCTCTCTTTCACTTGATTTTTGCTTCTCATTTTGATTTTTGTGAAAGATCTTGTCTTCAATCGATTTTGTAGGGATTTTCCAGAGTTTCGTAGGCTAGAGAGATGTTTTTAACCATTAGAAATCCAAATGTAGCCATTAGAGTGAAAATTATGTAGTTCTGAAATTTTTGCAGAACTAGCAATTAGAATTTGAGTCGATTCGGGTAATCTTTGAGTCAACTCGACTAAGCCTTGAGTCGACTCGATTGCACCTCAAGTCAACTCAAATGGTCTTCGAGCCTGTCTTTTCGAAAATATGTCTCTCTATCTTTTTTCTATAACTTCGACTTGAATTGTTTGAGTCGACTCGAGCTACCACTCAATACAAATTTTTTTATTCTTAAAAATTATATTTCTGTCATTTTTTATTTGAATCGACTCAGATCATACTTGGGTTGACTTAAGGACGTGCCGATTGAAACTTTTGCATATCAGGATTTCTTTTTCTTCTATCTTTCAGCTCTTAAGTCGACTCGGATCCACTTGAGTCGACTCGAGGTGAGCTTCACTGAACTTTTTATAAATTTTTTCATTTAAAATGTCTTTAATTTCAATCTTTGGATATCCTTCTCTAACTTTGTTTTACAAGTGTGTCACACCCAAAAGCTTCCAGATTCTTTTCATTTATTTTTTATAGTACTTTTGAAAATTACTCTCTTGATACTCTATAACTTTTCAGAAGCATAATCTTAAAAAATTATTAGTCCAAATTATACATAAATATTTTGTTATTCATTAAAATTAATCCTTGAGGTTAATATATAGCATTTTTAGTTTAACATTATATCCAAAATAATCATTAATAATAAAATATTTATGGCATAACTTTTTAAAAATTTACTAAAAAAAATAAAATATATTATAGTGGAAAATGTACCTGATAATATGGCATTATCGAAATTTATCCGATTCAAGGTTGAAGTGGCTGTTGCTCCAAAAATTGATTTTGATGATCACAAACTATTTAAAGGGACTACTAATGAGTTTCTTGTCCTTGAACAATACTTTGGTGTGGTTTCAGGTAGTCCAAAAATATTGAGTTTGAAAAGCTTCTTCAAAGGTGCCAAAGTTGAAGATTTTGCAAGTTGGAGATGATTTTGAAGTCTTTTGGGAGTGCCAAATTCATTCAAATCTATTTAAGAATATTTGATAAGTTTCGATACTTAAATGTATGAAAAATTGGATTGAAATAAAATGGGACGACCCATTAAGTCATCCCTTTGCAAAGGAGAGCCGGCACGCACCTGTTTTGGCCCTTGGCACGCAGTGAGGCGACCCATGGGTCGACCCCTAAGAGTTTGAGATCAAGACAGAGGACATGGTTCTCTATCTGGGTAAGTGGGGTGACTATAGGTCTACCCCTTGCCAGTAGGTCGACTCATGGGTCTACCCACTGTGGTGCAGACGTACGTAATGATTAATTTTTAGTCTATTTTTGATGTATTTAATACACATTAAACACACTTCAATGGCTCTCAACTGATTCTAAGATACTCTAAAGACTTAATAAAGATTATAAATACTTTCTAGAGGTGAAAAATCAACAAGAAAACTGAAGCATTCAAGCTTAAATCTGAGAAAAAGAAAGAAAATCCTAGAAAGAAAGAAAGAAGCATTCAATTAGCTCACCAACCACTCTCCAGCTGTATTCAAGTATTCAAATCATCTGAGAGTGTCCAACAAAGGCTTCTACTCCTTGAGTATTATGCTTTTATTGTTTTATTATACTCATTTAAGGAGCTCTTTTGTACTGAAAATTCTGTACTCTATTCATTTGCTGTTGGACTTGAGTTTTGAGTTTTAGGAGGTTCTAAAATTTAGATAGGTTGATTCAAACCTGTAATTGGAGGGTTTGTGGGTTGGCTTGTACCCAAGAAACAAGCGTTCTTTCTTGGACAGCAAGGGTCATTGTAATCCGACGTGTTGTAATTAAAAATTTTTTTAGTAGATTGAATTCCAAAGTTAGGACTAGACAGTGGATGTAGGTGCAAGGCTAGCACTGAATCACTATAAATTCTTAATGTTTGCTATGCTTGCATATTTTCTTTTCCTTGTTGAGCTCTATACCTGTTCATTTATTAATTGTGTTTGATCTTTTGTCATTGTTAATTAACTCACCTCACTCATCAAGTTGAGCACATTCCTTGTGAGCACTTTATCACTAAAAATTTTAAGAGATCTAATTCATCCCTCCTCTTTGGTTCCATATCTAGGCAACAAGTGGTATCAGAGTCTAGTGCTCTAGTCCTTGCTTAATTTAATCATCAAGAGCCAAAGATCTATGGCAACTCAATTTGACACATCTCTAACCAAGGGGCAATCCACCAACCGACCTCCACTTTTCAATGGATCCAACTATACCTATTGAAAAGCTCGGATGAGAATATTTATCCATGCACTTGATATGATTTGTAGAGTATCATAGTAAATGGACCTCACACACTCACTAAGTTGATTGATGGTGTGTTCCTCCCTAAGCCGAAAGGTGAATGGGATGAGCTTGACAAGAAAATAGCTCAGCTCAATGCTAAAGCAATAAATATTTTGTACTGTGCCTTAGATGTAAATAAATTTAATCATATTTTTACATGTAATTCAGCTAAAGAAATTTGAGATAAGTTAGAAGTTACACATGAGGGCACAAACTAAGTAAAAAAGTCAAAAATTAACATGCTTGCGCATAATTATGAATTGTTTAAAATAAAACCTGATGAGTCTATAACATAAATATTTACTTATTTCATTGATATCATAAATGGTCTAAAGAGTCTTGAAAAGTATTATTCTAACAGTGATCTTGTAAGAAAAGTTCTTAGGTCTCTACCAAGATCGTGGGAGGCAAAGGTCACGATGATTCAAGAAGTCAAGGACTTAAATATCCTACTTTTGGAGAAGCTGCTTGGATCTCTCATGACCCACGAGCTGACCATGAAGCAGCATTTTGAAGAAGAGACCAAAAGAAAGAAGATAATTGCCCTCAAATCAATGGCTCAAGAAAAAGAAGATTCAGAAAAATCAAAAAACAGTAAAGATAATGAAGATTTGGCATTGATCACAAGAAAATTTAGATGGTTTATGAAGAAAAGAAGACAAGAGACCAAAAAAAGACCACCAGTTAAGAGAGAGCTGAGTAAAGAAAAAAAAAATAGCCCATCATTTGTTATGAGTGTAAAAAGTCGAATCATTTTAGATCGAACTATCCCCAGCTCAAGAAAAGTCCAAAGAAGTTCAAGAAGAAAAAGATAATGATGGCTACGTGAAGTGACAGTGATGACTCTACCACAGATGATGAATCCCATGAAGAAGCCAACCTGTGCCTTATGGCACATGAAATGAGGTAATCACTGAAACTCAAAATGAATTTTCTTATGATGAACTGCAAGAAGCATTTCATGAGCTTTTGGATGATTTAAAAAAATTAGGACTGAAAAATAAAGATCTGAAATTGAAAAATCAAACTTTATCTAAAGAAAAAGAAGAGATCTCCAACAAAAATAAAGAATTAAAAATAAAATATCAAACTCTATCAAAAAAAAAAAATTCAAGTATAAACAAGACTCTTGTAAAGAAAAATCAGAATTTAAAGGAAGAAGTAACCAAATTGAAACCAATAGTTGATAGATTTATCCTAAGTTCAAATAAACTTCAAATGATTATTGATAATCAAAGAACAGTGTATGATAAAACCGACTTTGGTTATAATACTCTTAGAAAATAAAAATTTTTGAAAAATATCTTTGTAAATGCATCCATGAACAAATTGTCAAACATTACATGTTTTAAATATAGCAAGGTAGGATATAAAGCTTATGCATGCTTGTCAAATAAATTTGTTAGTACAAATGTTAAGAAAATATAGGTTCCAAAAGGATCCATTGTGACTAACCTCAAAGGACCCAAGTTAGCTTGGGTACCTAAAGTTAAAACTTGATTTTATATGTATAGATGTATCTTGCATCCCAAGCAACGAAGTGAAAGTGGTATCTTGATAGCAAATACTGAAGATACATGATCGGTGATGAGTCTCAATTCATCACTTTGGAGGCTAAAAATGGAGGGATGGTCATCTTTGAAGATAATGGCAAAAGAAAAATTATCGGCATAGGTAACATTAGTATCACTTCCTTCATTTATATTGAAAATATTTTGCTTGTAGATGGTCTTAAACATAATCTATTAAGCATTAGTCAATTATGTGATAGAGGTTATAAAGTAATTTTTGAATCATCTATGTGTATTGTAACTAGTCCTTTTGATGATAGCATTATGTTGCTCCTTAGATTGATTTTGATGATTACAAAGCAGTTGAAGAGGTACTAATGTTTCTCACTTGAAAAAGACTTATTGCTCTTCAGGGATAAAATTATAATTTTACCAAAATCCTGATTTGAAAGTATCAAATGATAGAACAAAAGATTTGTGATCCACTAGTGAAAATTTTATTGATTTTGGACTTATATTTTAAAAGATATGCATGATTGAAAATCTGAGTCGACCCATGAGTCGACACATGGCACATGAGATGACTAGCACGCTGAAATTCCTGGCCGGCACAGACTAGGCACATCCTGTGAGTCGACCCATGAGTCAACCCCCAAGGCATGAGTCGATCCATGAGTCGACCTCTGTGGGTTTTAAGCCAGTTTTACAGAACCTTACATCCCGTTTGATTCTGTGATGATTTTTCACAGAGGTCGACCCATGAGTCGACCCCCAGGCATGAGTCGACTCATGAGTCGACCCCTGTGATGGAATTTTTTCACAACGGCTAGTTTTTAATCCATTTTAAATACTTTTAATGCTCATTTAATATGGTATAACGGCTCTTTTTTAGTCTAGAATGATTTTCACTATTTCTTAAAGCTATAAAAGGGACAAAAAGGTGGGAATCAAGAAGAGGATTCAAGAAGAGAGATTTTGAAAAAGAGATTTCAAGCAAATTTTTCAGTCCTAAGCAAGAGCTCACTCAAAGCATTCAAGAAGCCTTTAATCTAAGCTCACCAACTCCTCAAGTGCACATTCAAGTCTCCTACCACCTTGAGAAAATCCAAAAGGGTCTTCTTCTCTTTGAGTAAAGTGTATTTAAAGTCATATTCGCTTATTAAAAGAGCTTTCTTTGTACTTATTTATGCTATTGACTGTTATACTCGGTTTGAGTGATTGTTTTTGTTTTGAAAGGATTTCAAAATAAGGGAAGGTTGATCCGAACCTAGAATCGAAGTGTATTGGGTTGGCTTGTACCCAAAAAATAAGTGGTCTAGCTTGGGATAGCTAGAGTCGGAGTTTCCGACGTTTGTATTCGGGTTGAATACAAGATTAGTGGATTGAAATTTCCAAGTAGGAGCTTGGGGAGTGGATGTAGGTGCAAGGTTGGCACCGAACCACTATAAATCCTTTTGTTTATGGTGTGTCTAATTGTTCTTCTTTAACTCTTCATTATTCTCTTGCATTCTTGCTCTTAGCCATTAGTCTTGAATTAATTTTACTCTCCATAGTTATTTAGCTTTGTCAAACATTTCTCATAAGTCATAAGTTAAGCTTAAAATTTTTAGAAACCCAATTCACCCCCCCTCTTGGACTGCATAGCTGGACAACAAGTGGTATCAGAGCCCGGTGCTCTAGCCCTACTTTGATCTAAACAATCAAAGAGCCAAAGATCTATGGCAACTCAAGTCGGCACTTCTCTAGCCGAGGGGCAATCCACCAACCGACCTCCTCTTTTCAATGGGTCTAATTACACCTATTGGAAAGCTCGGATGAAAATATTCATTCAAGCACTCGACTATGATATGTGGAGTATCATAATGAACGGTCCTCACACACCCACTAAAATTATAGATGGTGTGGAATCAACCAAACCCGAGAAAGAATGGGATGAGGTTGATAAGAAAATGGTCCAATTAAATGCTAAAGCAATGAATGTTCTTTATTATGCTCTTGATGCTAACGAATTTAATCGCATTTCTACTTGCTCATCTACTAAAGAAATATGGGATAGGTTAGAAGTAACCCATGAAGGAACCAATCAAGTAAAGGAGTCTAAAATCAACATGCTTGTGCATAAATATGAATTATTTAAAATGGAGCATGATGAGTCTATAACTGAAATGTTTACTCATTTTACTGATATTATAAATGGTTTAAAAAGTCTTGGTAAGTCCTATACTAACAGTGAGCTTGTAAGAAAGATTCTCAGGTCCTTACCAAGAACTTGGGAAGCCAAAGTGACCGCCATCCAAGAAGCCAAGGACTTGAACATTCTACCCTTGGAAGAGCTTCTTGGATCATTGATGACTCATGAGCTAAGCATGAAGCAACATCAAGAGGAAGAAGTCAAAAAGAAAAGAATAATTGCCCTCAAATCCACAGCTCCACCAGATGAAAAAACTGATGACACTGAAGATGAAGAACAGGATGAAGAAATGGCACTCATTACCCGAAGATTCAAAAAATTTTTGAGAAAAAGAAAACAAGGGATGAGGAAGAGGCCATTCACAAAAGGGGAACAGAGCAAAGAAAAGGAGAAAGACCAACCCCTTATCTGCTACGAGTGCAAGAAGCTGGGACACTTCAAATCCGAATGCCCACAACTGAAAAAGGGTCCCAAAAAGTACAAAAAGAAGGCCATGATGGCTACTTGGAGTGCGAGTGATGACTCAAGCTCCGAAGAGAAAAATTCGACTGAACAAGCTAACCTGTGCCTTATGGCACACGAAAATGAGGTGTGTCTAGCATCCCAAGGAGGAAACAGGAAATGGTATCTTGACAGTGGATGCTCGAGACACATGACTAGTGATGAATCTCAATTCATCACTCTTGATGCTAAGAATGGAGAGATGGTCACCTTTGGAGACAATAGCAAAGGAAAGATCATCGGTATAAGTAACATTGGTATCACTCCCTCCAAATATATTGAAAATATTTTGTTAGTAGATGGTTTAAAGTATAATTTACTAAGCATTAGTCAATTTTGTGATAAAGGATATAAAGTTATTTTTGAATCGTCTGTTTGCATTGTAACTAGTCCTATTAATGATGGCATTAAATTTATTGGACATAGACATGATAATATTTATATGGTAGATTTAAATGATCTAGCCAAAATAAACATGCAATGCCTAGTATCCTTGAATGCTAAAATTAATGAGACTAGTTGGCTTTGGCATCGCAGACTTGCACACATTAGCATGCATTCTCTTTCAAAATTAATTAAGAAAGAATTAGTTCTTGATTTGCCAAAATTGAATTTTAAAAAGGATAGAATTTGTGATGCATGCCAACTAGGTAAACAAACAAGAGTTTTATTTAAATCCAAAAATATTGTTTCAACCTCTAGACCTTTAGAGCTTTTGCATATGGACTTATTTGGACCTACTAGAACCAAGTCTAGGAGGAAAACGATATGGTTTTGTAATTATAGATGATTACTCTCGTTTTACTTGGGTTTTCTTTTTGGCACACAAAGATGAAACTTTTTATGCTTTCACTAAATTTTACCGAAAAGTCACTAATAAAAAAGAATTTTTAATTCAAAATATTCGAAGTGATCATGGAACTGAATTTGAAAATCAAGACTTTGAAAACTTTTGTGATGAAAAAAGAATTGGCCATAACTTCTCTGCTCCTAGGACACCCCAACAAAATGGGGTAGTAGAAAGGAAAAACAGAACCTTAGAAGAAATGGCCCGTACCATGCTATGTGAAAGCAACCTTCCAAGATATTTTTGGGTGAAAGCAATTAACACGGTATGTTACATTATAAATCATGCTTTGATTAGACAAATTTTAAAGAAAACCCCCTATGAGCTTTGGAAAGAAAGAAAACCTAATATTGCTTATTTTCATTTTTTTGGTTGTCGATGTTTTATGTTAAATAATGGTAAAGAAAGACTTGAAAAATTTGATGCAAAATCAGATGAAGCAATCTTTCTTGGTTACTCCTCCACTAGTAAAGCTTTTAGAGTTTTTAACAAAAGAATTTTAGTAGTAGAGGAGTCCATACATGTTGTCTTTGATGAATCTAACGATCTTCCTTCAAGGAAGAATGAAGGTGTTGATGATGCAGATCCTCTTATAGAAGGAATGAAGGAGATCACTCTGAAAGATTCAACAATTCAAGATGACAAGGAACATGAAGACAAACAGGATGAGGGAGGTGAAGAACATCAAGAACAACCTCAAGGTACAAATGACCTACCCAAAGAATGGAGGTATGTTCACAATCACCCTAAGGAGTTAATTATTGGTGATCCTATGCATGGGGTAAAAACTCGTTCTTCACTTAAAGATGTATTTAATTATTGTACTTTTGTCTCTCATCTCGAACCAAAAACTATTGAAGAAGCTGAAAATGATTATAATTGGATTAATGCAATGCAAGAGGAACTTAATCAATTTGAAAGAAATAATGTATGGACTTTAGTATCAAGACCTAAAAATTATTCAATAATTGACACAAAGTGGGTCTTTAGGAATAAATTAGATGAACATAGAAATGTAATAAGAAATAAAGCAAGATTGGTTGCTAAAGGTTATAATCAAGAAGAAGGAATTAATTTTGATGAGACCTTTGCACCTGTTGCTAGATTAGAGGCCATTAGAATTCTACTTGCATATGCTTACTTTATGAAATTTAAATTATTTTAAATGGATGTCAAAAGTGCATTTTTGAATGGATATATTGCTGAAGAAATCTATGTAGAACAACTCCCAGGTTTTGAAAATCATGCTTTTTCTAATCATGTTTTTAAATTAAATAAAGCTCTATATGGTTTAAAACAAGCACCTAGGGCTTGGTATGATAGGCTAAGCAAATTTTTACTAAATAATGGTTTTTCAAGAGGTAATGTAGACACAACCCTCTTCATTAAAAGAAATCAAAATGATATGTTAATTATACAAATATATATTGATGACATTATTTTTGGGTCTACTAATGAATCTCTTTGTCAAGACTTTGCTAAGCTCATGCAGGGAGAGTTCGAGATGAGCATGATGGGAGAACTTACATTCTTCCTCGGACTCCAAATCAAACAAATAAAAGAAAGAATCTCCATCACCCAAAGCAAGTACACCAAGGAATTACTCAAAAGATTTGAAATGGAGAACTCCAAAGCAATTGGCACACCCATGAGCCCCTCATGTAAGCTTGACAAGGATGAAGAAGGTAAATATGTAGACTTAAAATATTATAGAGGTATGATTGGCTCTCTATTATATTTAACTGCAAGTAGGCCTGATATCATGTTTAGTGTTTGTCTGTGTACTAGATTTCAATCTAATCCTAAAGAGTCTCACTTGAATGCTGTTAAAAGAATCCTTAGATATTTAAATGGTACTCAAACTCTAGGATTGTGATACTCTAAGGACTCATTAATCGACTTAATAGGATATTCAAATGCTGATTTTGCTAGATGTAGATTAGACAGAAAAAGTGCTAGTGGAACTTGCCAATTTCTTGGAGTTAACCTAATCTCCTGGTTTAGCAAGAAACAAAATTCGGTAGCACTGTCTATGGCTGAGGCCGAATACATTGCAGCCGGAAGTTGTTGTGCTCAAATCTTGTGGATTAAGCAACAACTTGAAGACTTTGGTATCAAACTTATTGAAACACCCATAAGATGTGATAACACCAGTGCCATAAATCTTACTAAAAATCCAATTCAATATTCAAGGTCTAAACATATTGAAATAAGACATCATTTTATAAGAGAACATGTTCAAAACAAAGATATAATTCTTGACTATATTTGCACTGAAAATCAATTAGTCGATATCTTTACAAAGGCCCTAAGTGAGGATAGATTCTGTGAAATTAGGAGAAATCTAAGAATTCTTGATCCATTTGCCTAAATATTTCTCCAATTCCAAGGAATCGATGTCAAAATTTCTTTGAGCTCTTTTCCATCATCTCTCTTGGACCTAAATACTCAAGATTATACCTCTCACAACTTGTCATTGAGCAAAAATTCTTCTCCCAAAATTTTGAATTTTTTTGAAATTTATTCATATTTTTTCTGAAATTTTGTGAATCATGAGTCGACCCCCTAGGGTCGACCCAATGGCATACTTGAAATTTTTGGCCAACATTCCACGGGTTCATTTCTTTTTAACTTAAAGCCCGTTCATGAGCCGACCCCTCCTTCTTCATCTTTCTCCCTCCAAAACTCATCGTCCTCATCTTCGTTCTCTCCAAATTCAAAGTTTTAGCCCAAGA
Source organism: Elaeis guineensis (assembly GCF_000442705.2). Lineage (NCBI taxonomy): Eukaryota > Viridiplantae > Streptophyta > Magnoliopsida > Arecales > Arecaceae > Elaeis > Elaeis guineensis. Next base: position 75,460,803 of record NC_025997.2, read on the forward strand.
TCCTTCTCCCATCACCTCTCCACCTCAAATTGCCCCTTGGGAAAGGAGCTTTTCATATTTTCCTCCCTTGATTGAAGCGGTTGGAGCGTGCCCTAGCTTCCACCATTCTTCTCAAAATCAAGATTTCTCTCCACCAAAAATCCCTTTCCATCCTCTAATAACCCTTCTTCTCCTCACCCATTTGATCTTCCGAGTCTCCTTGCTTGCTCTTGTGGTGAGAATGGCCCCAAAAATGAAACTCCCTCAAAGAAGGAAATCAGTCCGTGAGCTGGAAGAAGGCATGCGCAGGAAAAGGCAAGCTTCTCAGACCTCCTCTGCTCTCATTCTGGCTTCAGCATCTGCACCAGGTCCCTCTCAGTCTCCTCTTAGCCCTAGCAAAATTTCTCTCTCTGATAGAAAGGTAGAAACCGACAAGAATGTGGACTTCAGATTCTTTGAAAAAGAAGGTTTCTCCTTTGGTTCAAAGATCAAAAATCAAGGTTGGGGATTTTACTGTTCTCTCAAAGAAGTTACATATGTAGATTTGGTTAGAGAGTTTTATCTGAATCTGCACTATGACAATGGAACAGTAACCTCTACTGTTAAGGGAATTGATATCTGCTTAGATCCTATTATTTTGGGAGAGATTCTACATTTGCCCTGTGAGGGATATTCTAACATGGAACTCCCAGTGAAGGAAGAAGGGATCAATGTGATTTTAGGAGGAACTTACTCGGGAAGTCTAAATAAATTAGAAGCCAAGATCTTGTCAATTGAAATGAGAATTCTACATCAATTAGTAACAAAGCTTTTCTTCCCGAGAAGTGATAGACATGACCTCCTTTCTGGCTGAGACATATGTATAATGTTTCATGTGATCACCCAAACCCCCTTAAACCTCCCTGCTTTAATGATTGAGGCCATGAGAGAAACACTGAATAGATCCAAGGCACATCTGCCTTTTGGCATGGCCCTCACACTGGTATTCAGGAGGTTTGGAGTTAGTTTTGAGGGAGAGGCATCTGCTAGGCTTTCTCACGCTAACACCATCAACCAACACACTCTGCACCGCATGGGATTCACTAGGATTGATGGTGGTTGGATCAAGGGTACAGAAGAAAGAGCTGAGGAGAGAGCTGAGGACAGAGTTGAGGATAGAGCTGAGGAAGAAGGTCCCTCATCACCTTTCCATGACTTCAGGACAGCATCTCCAGACATCCAGTTTGTTTCAGATCCAGAGGCTGGCCCTTCAGAGTCCACCAGGAGGCACACACCAGTTCAGCAGCCAGACAGCAGAGTACCTCCCTCAGAGTTCAGATTGGCTGATGATCAGATTGAGCTGATTTCTCAGCGTGTGGCTTCCTTGCTTTCTCGTCAGTGGAGCACTTCAGCTTTTGCACCGGGATCTACATCATTAGATGCATCTTATCAGACCTTGATCTCCCATATCTCCACTGTATTTCAGATGATCTCAGATCAGTCAGTTTGGATTCAGCAGCTCGAGGATTACATTTTAAGACTGACTGGGAGAGTACTTGACTTACAGGGGCAAGTGTTAGCTCTGGCCCATCCACAGCCACAGGAGTGCACTATTGAGGTCACAGACCTAACTGCGGAGGCTGGCAAACTTAGAGGTATATTGGAGGGTGGATTTGATTTCTTGAGGAGGGAGATCAGAGGCTCTAGTGAGCATGCTTCTACACAGTTCACTGTACTGCTTCAGTCTGTTTCGAGAGCCCTGAACCTTCTTGATACCATCAGGCTCTCTCTTGCAGTCCAGTCTATGGCTTCTCAGCCTTCAGGATCATCTCGCCCACCTACTCGTGCCAGCACCTCCACTCGTGGCAGAGGCAGACAGGGTAGAGGACGAGTCCTTGGTCGTAATCCATCATTTCCCCACCCCATCTCTGATACATCTGATTCTGATCCATCTAGTCATTGAGCTCTACTAGATCCTTGTAGCTAGCCTTGTTTGTTGTTCTTTCTAGGATCTATCTTTTGGGCCATGTAATGATATTAACTGGTTGACTTTTATATTATGGAATATGTATTGGAACAGCTATGGTACCAATCATCTTTTGATTATATATCTACTCTTTGACTTTTAATGTATGCTCTCATATCTATGGTACTCAATGGCATATTTTGTTTTATGATTGCTGCATTTAGGGGGAGTAAACATTAATGTTAGTAAAATTAATGATTAGCACAAGAAGTTTGAAGAAATAAAAAGAGAGAGAGAAAATGTATTCAAAAAAGAGGGGGAGTTAACAATGTTTGATGATGTCAAAAAGGGGAAGAAATTAAAGAAAAATATCAAAAGCAAGATTGATAAAAGACTTAAAAATAAAATGAGTAAATTAGAAGAAATTAAAGAAAAGTATCAAACTTTAAAATTACTTCTTAGACATGCTCTGATACACTTAAAATTTGACATGCTCTGATATACTTTAAAATTAATTCTTAGACATGCATTGATACACTTAATTGTTAAACTTGCTCTGATACTAGAATTAAATAATCAAATGAGAATGAACAAATTTTTAAGATGCTAAGAAATTTGAAAAACAAGCAAATGAGCAAATGAGATATTTTCAAACACGCAATTTTTAAATCCTAAGGTAAATTCTGCTTTGCTCTGATAACAAAAATAAATTTTCTACTCTGATACCAAAACCACATAATCAAATGAGCAAATTTTCAAATCATTAAGCAATAGGTAAATTATCTATGCAAATGGGTACTTGTATCACATGCCAAAAGAATCAATCTTCTTTTCAAGCAAATGCACTTATAAGTTGGCAGTAAATTTTCTATTTATCTTCAAACTACCTATAATGCATTTCATTTCTTTGAAATTCATGATCATTGATTCATATAAATATTTTTGTTCAAGTATTTTATCATCATCAAAAAGGGGGAGATTGTTGCTCCTTAGATTGATTTTGATGATTACAAAGCAGTTGAAGGGGTACTAATATTTCTCACTTGAAAAAGACTTATTGCTCTTCAGGGGTAAAATTATAATTTTATCAAAACTCTGATTTGAAAGTATCAAATGATAGAACAAAAGATTTGTGATCCACTGGTGAAAATTTCATTGATTTTGGACTTGTATTTTGAAAGATATGCATGATTGAAAATCATGAGTCGACCCATGAGTCGACTCATGGCACATGAGATGACTGGCACGCTGAAATTTTTGGCCAGCACAGACTTGGCACATCCTGTGAGTCGACCCATGAGTCGACCCCCAAGGCATGAGTCGACCCATGAGTCGACCTCTGCAGGTTTTAAGCCAGTTTTACAGAACCTTGCATCCCGTTCGATTCTGTGATGATTTTCCACAGAGGTCGACCCATGAGTCGACCCCCAGGCATGAGTCGACTCATGAGTCGACCCCTGTGATGGGATTTTTCCACAATGGTTAGTTTTTAACCCATTTTAAATACTTTTAATGCTCATTTAATATGGTCTAACGGCTCTTTTTCAGCCTAGAATGATTTTCACTATTTCTTAAAGCTATAAAAGGGACAAAAAGGTGGGAATCAAGAAGAGGATTCAAGAAGAGAGATTTTGAAAAAGGAATTTCAAGTAAATTTTTTAGCCCTAAGCAAGAGCTCACTCAAAGCATTTAAGAAGTCTTTAATCCAAGCTCACCAACTCCTCAAGTGCACATTCAAGTCTCCTACCACCTTGAGGAAATCTAAAAGGGTCTTCTTCTCTTTGAGTAAAGTATATTTAAAGTCATATTCGCTCATTAAAGGAGCTTTCTTTGTACTTATTTGTGCTATTGACTGTTATACTCGGTTTGAGTGATTGTTTTTGTTTTGGAAGGGTTCCAAAACAAGGGAAGGTTGATCCGAACCTAGAATCGGAGTGTATTGGGTTGGCTTATACCCGAGAAATAAGTGGTCTAGCTTGGGATAGCTAGAGTCGGAGTTTCTGACGTTTGTATTCGGGTTGAATACAAGATTAGTGGATTGAAATTTCCAAGTAGGAGCTTGGAGAGTGGATGTAGGTGCAAGGTTGGCACCGAACCACTATAAATCCTTTTGTTTGTGGTGTGTCTAATTGCTCTTCTTTAACTCTTCATTATTCTCTTGCATTCTTGCTCTTAGCCATTAGTCTTGAATTAATTTTACTCTCCATAGTTATTTAGCTTTGTCAAACATTTCTCATAAGTCATAAGTTAAGTTTAAAATTTTTAGAAACCCAATTCACCCCCTCTCTTGGGTTGCATAGCTGGGCAACACATTAGATTTATTAGACATAGGTATGGCAATATTTACATGGTAGATTTGAATAATCTTTTCATGCAAAACATACAATGTCTTATGGCCATGAACGCTAAAATCAATGAGACTAGTTGGTTTTGATACCATAGGCTTGCACATATTAGTATGCACACACTATCTAAAATTATTAAAAAAAAAATTGATTTTTGATTTGTCAAAGATAAAATTTGTAATGTATGTCAATTAAATAAGCAAACAAGAGTTTCTTTTAAATCTAAGAATATAGTTTCAACTTCTAAACCTTTAAAATTTTTACATATAGATTTATTTGGTCCTACAAAGATAACTAGCTTAGGAGATAAAAGATATAGTTTTGTGATTATCGATGATTTCTCACATTTTACTTGGTCTTGTTTTTAGTATCTAAAGATAAAGCATTTTCAATTTTTTCTAAGTTTTATTAAAAAATCTCAAATGAAAAAGATTTACCAATTATTTCAATTTGTAGTGACCACAGTATCGAATTTAAAAATAAAGATTTTGAAAAATTTTATGATGAAAAAGGCATAGATCATAATTTTTCTGCACCAAGGATACCCCAACAAAATGAGATTGTAGAAAGAAAAATAAAACTCTTGAAAATATAGCCCGTACCATGCTATGTAAGAGCAATTTTTTAAGATATTTTTTGATAGAAGCTATCAACACAGTATGTTACATCTTAAACCATGCTTTAATAAGATCAATTTTAAAGAAAATATCTTATGAATTATGGAAAGGTAGAAAACCTAACATAGGATATTTTTATATTTTTGGTTGTCGATGCTTTATTTTAAATAATAGTAAAGATAGCTTAGAAAATTTTGATACTAAATCTGATAAAGCTATCTTCCTTGGCTATTTCACTTCTAGTAGAGCTTTTAGAGTTTTTAATAAAAGAACTATAGTAGTGGAAGAGTCAATCCATATAGTTTTTGATGAGGCTAATGATCTTCTATCAAGAAAGAGAGAGGGTGCTAATGATGCAGGTATCATAGAAGAAAGAATGAAAGAGCTCACCATCAAAGACTCAAATGAGCAAAACAAAGATCAGCTGAAAGAAAAGTATGAGGATGAGAGCATCAATGATCAAAATATTCAAGAACAACATTAAGATATAAGTGATCTTCCAAAGGAATGGAGGTATGTCTATAATCACCCCAAAGAATTAATTATTGGTGATTCGATACAAGGGGGAAGAACTCGATCCTCTCTTAGAGATGTATATAATTATGTAGCTTTTGTTTCTCAGTTAGAACCTAAGACAATAGAAGAAGCGGAACAAGATCATAACTAGATTAATGCTATGCAAGAAGAGTTAAATTATTTTGAAAGAAATAATATATGGACTCTTGTTGCTAGACCTAAAAACCATCCAATAATTGAAACAAAATAGGTATATAAGAATAAACTAGATGAAGATGGTAATGTAATTAGAAATAAGGTAAGACTAGTTGCTAAAAGATATAACCAACCGAAAAAATTTAATTTTGATGAGACATTTGCACCTGTTGCTAGATTAGAAGCTATAAGAATGTTGCTTGCTTATGCATATTTCATGAATTTTAAACTATTTCAAATAGATGTTAAAAGTATCTTTTTAAATGATTATATTGCTGAAGAGGTATATGTAGAGCAACTCCCAGACTTTGAAAATCATAAATATCCAAATCATGTATTTAAATTAAACAAAGCTTTGTATAGTTTGAAACAAACCTCTAGGGCTTGGTATGAAAGACTAAATAAGTTTTTATTAGAAAATAATTTTTCAAGAGAAAAAGTAGATACAACTCTTTTTATAAAAAGAAAAGATGAAGAGATATCAGTTATACAAATATATGTTAATAATATTATATTTAGATCTACTAATAAAGCTTTGTGTCAAGAATTTATCAAGCTTATACAGGAGGAGTTCGAGATGAGCATGATGGGAGAACTAACCTTCTTCTTTGGACTCCAGATCAAGCAAATGAAGGAAGGGATCTCCATCACCCAAGGCAAGTATACAAGAAAATTATTAAAAAAATTTGAGATGGAGAGCTCCAAGAGTGTAAGTACTTCTATGACTTCTTCATGTAAATTAGATAAGGATGAACATGATAAGTCTATTAATTCAAAACTTTATAGAGACATGATAGATTCTTTGTTATATCTTACTATCAGTAGACTTGATATAATGTTTAGCATATGTATGTGTGCTAGATTTCAGTCTAACCCTAAGGAATCACACTTGAATACTGTTAAAAGAATATTCAAATACCTAAAAGAAACACAAAACTTAGGACTCTGGTTTTCTAAGTAATCTTCTATAGATTTAGTAGGTTACTCAGATACTGATTTTGTTGGATGTAAATTAGACAGAAAAAATACTAGTAAAATTTATCAATTTCTAGAAGTTAACTTAATCTCTTGATTTAGTAAGAAGCAAAATTCGGTGGCATTGTCTACGATCGAGATCGAGTACATTGCAGCTGAAAGTTGCTGTGTTCAAATCTTGTAGATTAAGCAATAGCTCATAGATTTTGGGGTTGAACTTAAAGATATTTTCATAAAATGTGACAATACTAGTGTCATTAATTTGACTAAGAATCCAATCCAACATTCTAGATCAAAATATATTGAGATTAGACATCACTTTATAAGGGAACATGTTCAAAATAATGATGTAATGCTTGAATATATAAATACTGAAAAATAATTAGCTGATATATTCACTAAAGCATTAATTGAAGATAGATTTTATAAAATTTGAAGAGAAATAGGCATCTTAGATTCTTTTGCTTGATCTCTCATCATGGTTCTTCTCTCAAAATCCTTCTAAAATTTTTTTACTTTATCTTAAATTTAGATGGCATCTACTTTTTATTTGAGATCTTTTTAAAGCTAATTAAAAATCATCAAAGTTATTCAGATATGATCTCAAATTTTTTTTCATTGAAATTTTTCATCGAAAAATCATACCAAAATTTATCTGAGCTTTACAAGATCATCTTAAGTTGATTCAAGTCTTTCCTAATTTTTTCCTTCGATTTTTCTCTTATTTTTGAATTTTTTTCTACATTGCCTAAACCAACCCTGAATGGGACGACCCATGGGACATCCCAATTGCCGGATAAACGGGTTCAATTGTGGGTTGATCCGTTTAATTTTTTTCTAAAATCCCAAAGGGGCCGGCTCATCTACTGTTCATCTTCCTCCATCTTTGTTCCAAATTAAAGCCTCTTTCCAAGCTTCCCATCAGCCATAAATTTCCAAATCCAACTTTTAATCAGCCCAAAAATCCCTAGAATCTATCATAAAAACTTGGGTAGACACTTTCTCTTGTCCTATCCATGATCAAAACTCATTCTTTATTGATCTTAACCGAATTCTTGAAACCCTTCTTTCAAAAATTTTAAACATAGACCATCTATCTCTAGATTCCTTATTTCTCTTCATTCCCATTATCCTTTCACCCTTTTTTTTTCTCTTGACCGATTCTTTAGCCCTCACTATACCAAATGGCTCCCATGATGCAGCTGCCCTAAAGAAGAAAATCTATAAGGCCACTAGAGGCAGAAGAAAGAAGAAAGAGGGCGGCTCAGATCCCAGCTCAAGCCTCTCCTCCCAGGACTCTTAGTAAAGTTTCTCTTTCTGCTAGAAAAGTTACTTTAGGGAGGAATATAGATTTTGGTTTCTTAAGAAGAGATAATTTTTCAATTGAAGAGAAGATAGTTAAACAAAGATGGAGGTTCTTTTGTTGCTTATCTGAGCCAGTGTACATAGACTCAGTTAAAGAATTTTACTCAAACCTAATGATTAATGATGGATTTCTAAGATCTATTGTAAAGGATGTTGAGATTGTCTTGAATGCTGCAAGGTTGGGTAGATTACTTCAAATACCTTGTGAGGGAAGCTGTCTTGATGAGCTACCTAGGAAAGAGGATGGACTCAGATCCATCCTAGGGAGAGATGATGTTGCAAGTTTCATAAAGTTAGAGGCAAAAGACTTGAGTGTGGAGATGAGACTACTCCACACATGGTCTCTAGGATCTTCTTCCCCAGAGGGGGAAGATATGATCTGATGACTGGATAGAATATATATCTGATGCACCATGTTATATTTGAGTCTCCACTAAATGTTTCATTTCTGATGATTGATGCTATGAGGGAGGCCTTGAATAGATCCAAGACTTTCTTACCTTATGGAATGGCACTGACAATTATTTTTAGACAGTTTGATGTGAGTTTTGAGGGGGAGACTGTGTGCAGGCTACTGAACACTGACACTTACAATAATCATTCCCTTCGACATATGGGTTTCATTAGCTTGGATGGTCGTTGGACCAAGGGTCGAGGTGATATACTTGTGGAGGAGGAGGAGCATGCTGAGGAGGAGGGTCCCTTATCACCACCTGAGCTCAGATCAAGCTCTGATATTCATTTTATGTCGGAGCTTGAGGTAGATCTTTTAGTTAATGCATCTCCGTCTACGAGCCGTGTCGTGCCATCATCATCTAGATTGGGAGAGGAGGAGATGGGACTGCTAGCTGAGCGGGTAGCAGGCATTCTTTCTATCCAATAGTAGCAGTTTCAGGAGCAGCTCCTTCAGTAGTTCCAACAGTTTCAGCAGCAGATCATTCAGCAGATGCAGCAGCAGCAGTATCAGCCTCCTCAATCGAGCTTATTCTTTGCTTCCTCATCAGATTTTTTAGTTATACCATATATCTCTTCTTTAGTACAGTTGTTGACTAATCTGAGCTGCAGATTGGAGACTATGAAGGGCTTTATGCTCAGATACAATGGCAAACTTTTCAATATAGAGAGGGAGATCAGACTGGTCTTGGCTTCACTATCAGCAGGAGCGAGTACCTCGAGTAGTTCTTCATCTCAGTTAGCTGATCTTGCTCAGGAGATAGAGAGACTTCATGGCCTGCTCAGATCGACACTTAAGTTGATCCAGACTGATATTAAAAATTTGAGAGATTTTGTTTTATCTAATCTTGACGGGCTCAAAGTTTCAATGAGAGGTGTCTTATCTCAATAAGATGCCATTAGGACTCAGCTCCAGTCCAGACTCTCTATATCCACTGAGCCTACTCTTGTTCAATCTATCGCCTTCCATCCCCCGACCTCTTCTACTCGAATCAGATCATCCAGTCGAGGTTGAGGCAGATGTGGTCGTGATTCTACTTCAGAGTCATTCTCTTATTTTATTTTTTCTGATCACGAGCCTGATGCCTAGTCTCCCTGATCATGATTATGCTATTTTGTATTAGCTGCTTTAGATCTCATACTACTTGGTTATTGTATTTTGTTAAGTGTATGAGAACCTTATGATTATGGATATGTATGGTAATGTATGAATGTATTGTGACTTGATCATGTACTTGACTTTTGTAACCTCCTATTTTGTTGTATTTAAATCAGGTTATCTATTATCATCTTTTGTGTTGTTAACTTATGATTATGACTTCTTAGATATTTATGAATGAATTTTTATTCAATTAAAAGTTACTCTGATACCTGCTGTAGGACCATAGCCCGTAACCTACTTCTCTCACTTATTAAAAATTTTACTATCTATAAACTCTCTTTAATCTATTTTTGATGATGTCAAAAATGGAGAGAAATAAGAAAGAGAGAAAAAGAGAGTTTTTATAGTTTTTACAAGTTGGTTATGTAACTAGAAAGGAGGAGAGAAAGAAAGGAGTTTTTACAGTTTTTACAAGTTGGTTATATGACTAGAAAGGGGGAGAGAAAGAAAGTAAATATTTTTACAAGTAAGTTATGTGACTAGAAAGGGAGAGAGAAAGAAAGTATTTTTGCAAAATGATTATTTTATCTTTTCATATAAGAAAGGGAGAGAATTTTATTTTTAAAAATAATTTTTGATAAAATTTTGATATTTCACAAGTAATTTTCAGTAAAAATAAGAAAGTATGGTCTAAAACATCATAACTTGCTGATAGTGTGGAACTCATGATTCTTTATAATTTGTGTTCAACTTTTGGCATGTTATCTTAACTTTCAAGTGCTTTAAAAACTTAACCTTTTTATGCTTTATTAACCTCTCTTTGTGAACACTCAAATATTATGTCATCATCAAAAAGGAGAAGATTGTTGTCCCAAAAATTAATTTTGATGGTCACAAACTATTTGAGAAAACTACTAATGAGTTTCTTATCCTTGGAGAATACTTTGGTGTAGTTTCAGATAGTCCAAAAATATTGAGTTTGAAAAGCTTCTTCAAATGTGCCAAAGTTGAAGATTTTGCAAGTTAGAGATGATTTTGAAGCCTTTTGGAAATGTCAAATTCATTTAAATCTATTTAAAAGTATTTGATAGTATTTTGATAAGCTTCAGTATTTAAATGTATGAAAAACTGGATTAAAATAGAATGGGACGACCCATTAGATCATTCTTTTGCAAAGGGGAGCCGGCACACGCACCTGTCTTGGCCCTTGGCACATAGTGAGGCGACCCATGGGTCGACCCCTGAGAGCCTGAGACCACGACAGAGAGCATGGTTCTTTATCTGGGCAAATGGGGTGACTCATGGGTCTACCCCTTGCTAGTGGGTCGACTCATGGGTCTACCCACTGTGGCACAAATACGCATAACGCCTAGCTTTCAATCTATTTTTGATTTATTTAATGTGCACTAAACACACTCCAACGGCTCTCAATCGATTCTAAGATACTCTTAAGACCTAATGAAGACTATAAATGCTTTGTAGAGGTGAAAAATCAACAAGAAAACTGAGGCATTCAAGCTCAAATCAAAGAATAAGAAAGAAAATCCTAGAAAAAGAGAAAGAAGTATTCAATCAGCTCACCAACCACTCTCCAGCTGCATTCAAGTGTTCAAATCATCTGGGGTGTCCAACAAAAGCTTCTACTACTTAAATATTATATTTTTATTATTTTATTGTGCTCATTTAAGGAGCTCTTTTGTACTGAAAATTTTGTACTCTATTCATTTGCTGTTGTACTTTGAGTTTTGAGTTTTAAGGGGTTCCAAAATTTAGATAGATTGATCCGGACCTGTAATAGGAGGATTTATGGGTTGGCTTGTACCCAAAAAATAAGCATTCTTACTTGGACAGCAAGGTCGGTATAATCCGACGTGTTGTAATTAAAAATTCTTTTAGTGGATTGAATTCTCAAATTGAGACTTGGAAAGTGGATGTAGGTGCAAGGCTAGCACCGAACCACTATAAATCCTTAGTGTTTACTGTGCTTACATATTTTTCTTTCCTTGTTGAGCTCTATACTTGTTCATTTGTTAATTATGTTTGATCTTTTGTCATTGTTAATTAACTCACCTCACTCATTAAGTTCAATACATTTCTTGTGAGCACTAATCACTAAAAATTTTAAGAGACCTAATTCATCCCCCCTCTTGGGTTTCATATTTGGGCAACAGTGGCACTCTACAAAATTAAGCTAGGTCTTCCACAATCGATCTAAGAACAAAATGAACAAAGTAGAAGCAACTAACCTCTTAAGATCACACACCACGTGATGTAAAATCCCATAGCTTGGACAGATGGATGCTCAGCTTAGCATCCATCCTAAACCAATTTGAACCCTTTCCCCTTCGTCAACAACTTCTTACCTTATACAGGAGCACACTCCTATTACATCGAAAGATAAAGATTATCATAATGGTCTTAAGTAGTCAAACCAAATCTTAAGACATCTATAATATAATCTTAGATAGATACAACATGACTCTAGTCTAATATAGCATGACCCTTAGAAGATTATAGATCTTATGCCTATATGCTGACTAGAATCTCTCTATGAAAGGTATGACAATAATACATAATATCATTGCTATAGTGCCACACTTCTTGTCTCTTTTTTTCTGTATATTTTCATCTTCGACTTAAACATTAGAGGGCCCATCGGAGCTAATCTAGTGAGTTCTCTGACCTACTGTTATCTTGTAGATCTACAAACATAATCCACATGATCAACCTAGAGACTAATAGCAATAAATTGGCACCATATATGGGAGTGAGAAAAAAAAAGCCACAAAGCTTAGGGAAAACAACCAACAAGGATCCACCTACCATAGTCAACTAGAGCATGATGGCTTCCAACATGATTCTCAGAAATCCTGTTCCCATCAATCCACTTTGGGAGTTGTCAACATCAAGCAAGTTTACTTGCTTATCCAATAGGTGTAAGTCTTCACTACCATAGTATGAACCTGCATCAGCTAACCGTTGATCCCTAGCAAATCAGCTGGATGAGCAAGTCCACCCCATGTCGGAAAATGGCCACCTTTTTCCCAAGCAAAACCAATGGCATGATCATCTTAGCTATTCCTATGAGATAGGCTTCAATCCCATCAATCTTTCCCCAGACTATATAGAGAGAGTCTCTAGGAGGAAGGTCAATCTCAACTGTAAGATCGAAGAAATGAACAATAAGATCAAGGTATTAAGGGAAAACATGCTCCGATAGGTGATGATTTAGAGATAATAAGTAAGGCTCCTTTCATTTAAGAGATCATTAAGGAACCTTTACCGAGGAGGTTCAAACTATCTCATTTTGAGCTCTATGATGGCACCTTAACCATAGTTGACCATTTTAAAGCTTCAAGACCTTCATGTCGTTGTGAGGAGCTACTAATGTGGTAATGCACCGAGCTTTCTCCATTTCCTTAAGAAAAGTTGCTCGATTTTGTTACTCAGCATCTGACCTAGCTTGATTGATCCCTTGACCAACTCATCCACCTTTTTGCTGGCCATTTTTTCAGCAATAGAAGGCACAAGAGGATCAAAATTAGCCTATTTACCATCTAACAAAGGAGGATAAATCCCCCTGTAGCTACATTAACCACTTCAACACCAAAGATTTCGGGATTCATGAGTTGGACTATTCCATTACCATGCAGTAGTTATGAACAAGTTACAAAATTTTTGATTCAGCTTATCCCTGAAGAAGAAGCTTTCCAAGAATCTAACCAAGATTACATGTCCAGCTAACAAATATAACTGCTAAAGAGGCTTTTGTTGCTCGATGGGAGATGACAAGAGGAAAGAGCAATAAGCAGTGCAAGAGCCTTAAAGAAATGATAAGTTGAGGAGAAAATAAAGTCGAGATATAGTTAGTGCTTGAGGACCAATGAGTCCACCTCAGAGGTTTGAGAGGTATGCCCCTCTTAAGACCCCAAGAGCTCATATTCTAATGGAGAGTTGAAATTGCAATTACTTGCATTGCCCTCAAAGATGAAGATCTTTGCTGGCAGAAACAATCCGAACAAATATTATTGGTTTCATAAAGATCATAGGCATGACGCCAAGAAGTACTTGCAATTAAAAGGTGAAATTGAGGTCCTTATCTAATGAGAGCAATTTAGATGATATGTTGATAACCGATGAGGAGATGTTGGTCAACATAGGCAAACTTCAGAGGGACAAGGTGACAACCGACCAATCATGTGGATAAATACCACAATCTTAGAATGGTGCAATCCGATATGCGAGGAGGTGTAACCAACATCGGAAGCATGCTAGGACCGAGCATTGACCTGCATATAAATCAACAATGAATTTAGAAAGCCTACACATAGAAAGAGATCAACACAGTCCACACTGAATTAAGAAAGGATGCATGGGTTGGGAAAAGGAAGAAAGAATTAAACAAAATAGTAGGGAGAAGAGAATAGAAGATGAAGAGAAAGGAAAGATTTTTGGATTTGACTTAGTTAGAAAAGATTTTCTTATCGCTTGAGATTATATGCATCATAGAATATTTTAGATATCACAAGATTTCGACTATTATTGAATGAATGACTAAATTTATGCAGGTATTATGAACCTTTTGAGGGCAATTTCAATTATTTTGCACAAAAGTTATGAAAATTCCGTATATGTGTATGTATGTATGTATCATACACACACACACACACACACATATATATATATACATATATAAAGAGAGAGAGAGAGAGAGAGAAACTTGACTCCAAAATAAATATGAAATCAAAATTAAAGATCCACACTATTGATTAGGATCTATGGCATGAAAAGAAATTGTAAAAATTGAAAAATAGGTATTTTTAAAACCTCTAACCTACATATCAAGTGGTTCATGTTATATTTATATACTATAATACATGACAAAGCATTTAAATTAAAAATCAACTTTAGTAATTATTTTCTATCCATGTTAAAATATATAAATTAAAAGTCAATAGATTAATGCTTAGATTATAGCAAAACATGATCTATATTGTTGGTCCTAGATTGATTTTGATGATTACAAAGCAGATTGAAGGGGTACCAATATTTTTTATTTGAAAAAGTCTTTGTGCTCTTCAGGGGCAAAATCATAATTTTATCAAAACCCTAATTTAATAGTATCATTTGGTAGAACAAAAGATTTGTGATCTATTGGCAAAAATTTCATTATTTTTGGACTTGTATTTTTGAAGTTATGCATGTTTGAAATTCATGAGTCGACTCATGAGTCAGCTCATGGCAAAATGAGCAGTTTGGCACGCTGAATTTTTGGCTTGGCACGGCCTGTGAGTCGACTCATGAGTCGACCCTCAAGGCATGAGTCGACTCATGAGTCGACTTCTGCTGTTTTAGGCCAAAAGTTGCAGAAACCTATTTTCTGGTTGCTTCAACAGAGGTCGACTCATGAGTCGACCCCTGAGGCATGAGTCGACTCATGAGTCGACCCCTGCGACGGGATTTTTTCACAACGGCTAGTTTTTAACCCGTTTTAAGTGCATTAAATGCTCATTTAATGTGCTCTAACGGCTCTTTTTCTGCCTAGAATATTTTTCTCTATTTCTTAAAGCTATAAAAGGATTCAAAAGGTGGGAAACATATAAGAGATTGAAAGAAGAAGAAAGAGAGAAAGAAAGAGATTTAAAAGAGCATTCAAAAGAGAAAGGGTTTCTCAAGCCAACTTTTCAGCCCTAATCAAGAGCTCATTTAAAGCCTTCAAGAAGCCATCAATCAAAGCTCACCAACTCCTCAAGCGCTCAATCAATTCTCCATCCACTTTGAGAAAATCCAAAAAGGGACTTCTTCTCTTGAGTAAAGTATATTTAAAGTTATATTCGCTCATTAAAGGGGCTTTTATTATACTTATTTGTGCTATAATTTGTTTTACTCATTTTGAGTGACTGTTTTTATTTTGGAGGGGTTCCAAAACAAGGGAAGGTTGATCCGAACCTGAAATCAGAGTGTATTGGGTTGGCTTGTACCCGAAAAACAAGTGGACTAGCTTGGGATAGCTAGTGTCGGAGTTTCCGACGTTTGTATTCGGGTTGAATACAAGTTTAGTGGATTGGAATTCCCAAGTAGGAGCTTGGGGAGTGGATGTAGGTGCAAGGTTGGCACCGAACCACTATAAATCTTGTGTTTGTGGTGTGCTTAATTGCTTCTCCTTAACTCTTCATTATTTCCTTGCATTCTTGCTTTAGGCAATTAATCTTGAACTAAGGTTATTCTCCTCATTCATTTAGCTATTGACAAACATTTTTCATAAGTGATTAGTTAAGCTTAAAATTTTTAGAAACCCAATTCACCCCCCCTCTTGGGTTGCATAGCTGGGCAACAAGTGGTATCAGAGCCCGGTGCTCTAGCCCGTCTTTGATCTAAACAATCAAGGAGCCAAAGATCTATGGCAACCCACGTCGGTACTTCTCTAGCCGAGGGGCAATCCACCAACCGACCTCCACTTTTCAATGGGTCTAATTACACCTATTGGAAAGCTCGGATGAAAATATTCATACAAGCACTCGACTATGATATGTGGAGTATTATAGTGAACGGTCCTCACACACCCACTAAAATTATAGATGGTGAGGAATCAACCAAATTCGAGAAAGAATGGGATGAGGTTGATAAAAAGATGACCCAATTAAATGCTAAAGCAATGAATGTACTTTATTGTGCTCTTGATGCAAACGAATTTAATCGCATTTCTACTTGTTCTTCTGTTAAAAAATATGGGATAGGTTAGAAGTAACCCATGAGGGAATCAATCAAGTAAAAGAGTCTAAAATAAATATGCTTGTGCATAAATATGAATTGTTTAAAATGGAGCATGATGAGTCCATAACTGTAATGTTTACTCATTTTACTGATATCATTAATGTTTTAAAGAGTCTTGGTAAGTCCTATACTAACAGTGAGCTTGTAAGAAAGATTCTCAGGTCCTTGCCAAGAACTTGGGAAGCCAAAGTGACTGCCATCCAAGAAGCGAAGGACTTGAACACTCTACCTCTAGAAGAGCTTCTTGGATCTTTGATGACTCATGAGCTAAGCATGAAGCAACATCAAGAGGAAGAAGTCAAAAAGAAAAGAACCATCGCCCTCAAATCCACAGCTCCTCCTGATGAAGAAACTGATGACACTGAAGATGAAGAACAAGATGAAGAGATGGCTCTCATCACCCGAAGATTCAAGAAATTTTTGAGAAAAAAAAACAGGGATGAGAAAGAGCATTCACAAAAGGGAACAAAGCAAAGAAAAAGAGAAAGACCAACCCCTTATCTGCTATGAGTGCAAGAAGCCGGGACACTTCAAATTCGAATGTCCACAACTGAAGAAAGGTCCCAAGAAGTTCAAGAAGAAGGCCATGATGGCACATGGAGTGCGAGTGATGACTCAAGCTCCGATGAGAAACCTCAACCGAACAAGCCAACCTGTGCCTTATGGCACACGAAAATGAGGTAATTTCGAAACCCTAGTGATTTTCATTTGAAGAATTGCATGAAGCATTCTATGATTTAGTTGATGAATTAAAGAAACTAGGGATGAAAAACAAAGAGCTAAAATTGAAAAATCAATCCTTATTGAAACAAGCTAAAAACTTTTCAATTGAAAAATCCATCTTGCTTCAAGAAAATCAAAGCTTAAAGAATGAAATTGCCAAGCTGAAACCATAGTAGATAAGTTCACCTTAAGTTCAAACAAACTAATATGATTCTTGATAATCAAAAGCCATATATGATAAGGCTGGACTTGGCTATAACCCTTGAAGAAACAAAAATATCTGAAAAATATTTATGTAAATTCTTTAAGTAACAAGTCTACCAATATTACTTGTTTCAAATGTGGTAGAGTAGGACATAAGTCATACACTTGCTTCTTTGACAAATCTGCAAACTCAACTATAAAGAAAATATGGGTTCCAAAAGGAACCATTTTGACTAACCAAAAAGGACCAAGAAAGCTTGGGTACCTAAAACAAAAACTTGACTTTTGCTTGCAGGTGTGTCTAGCATCCCAAGGAGGAAACAGGAAATGGTATCTTGACAGTGGATGCTCGAGACACATGACTGGTGATGAATCACAATTCATCACGCTTGATGCTAAGGATGGAGGGATGGTCACCTTTGGAGAAATGGCAAAGGAAAGATCATCGGGATAGGTAACATTGGTATCACTCCCTCCAAATACATTGAAAATGTTTTGTTAGTTAATGGTTTAAAGCATAACTTACTTAGCATTAGTCAATTTTGTGATAAAGGATATAAAGTTGTTTTTGAATCATCTGTTTGCATTGTACTAGTCCTATTAACGATGGCATTAAATTTTTGGACATAGACATGGAATGTTTATATGGTAGATTTAAATGATTTAGCCAAAATAAACATGCAATGCCTAGTATCCTTGAATGCTAAAGTTAATGAGACTAGTTGGCTTTGGCATCGTAGACTTGCACACATTAGCATGCATTCTCTTTCAAAATTAATTAAGAAAGAATTAGTTCTTGGCTGCCTAAACTGAATTTTGAAAAAGATAAATTTGTGATGCATGCCAACTAGGTAAACAAACCGAGTTTCATTTAAATCCAAAAATATTGTTTCAACTTCTAGACCTTTAGAGCTTTTGCATATGGACTTATTTGGACCAACTAGAACCACTAGTCTAGGAGGAAAATGATATGGTTTTGTAATTATAGATGATTACTCTCGTTTTACTTGGTTTTCTTTTTAGCACACAAAGATGAAACTTTTCATATTTTCACTAAATTTCACCGAAAAGTCACTAATGAAAAAGGATTTCAATTCAAAATATTCGAAGTATCATGGAACTGAATTTGAAAATCAAGACTTTGAAAACTTTTGTGATGAAAATGAATTGGCCATAACTTCTTTGCTCCTAGGACACCCCAACAAAATGGGGTAGTTGAAAGGAAAAACAGAACCTTAGAAGCAATGGCCCGTACCATACTTTGTGAAAGCAACCTTCCAAGATATTTTTGGGCAGAAGCAATTAACACAGCATGTTACATTTTAAATCGTGCTTTGATTAGACAAATTTTAAAGAAAATCCCCTATGAACTTTGGAAAGGAAGAAAATCAAATATTGTATATTTTCATATTTTTGGTTGCCGATGTTTTGTATTAAATAATGGTAAAGAAAGACTTGGTAAATTTGATGCAAAATCAGATGAAGCAATCTTTCTAGGTTACTCCTCCACTAGTAAAGCTTTTAGAGTTTTTAACAAAAGAACTTTAGTAGTTGAGGAGTCCATACATGTTGTTTTTGATGAATCTAACGATCTTCCTTCAAGAAAGAATGAGGGTGTTGATGATGCAGATCCTCTAATAGAAGGTATGAAGGAGATCACTCTGAAAGATTCAACAACAAGAGGAGAGAACAAGAAGACAAACATGATGAGAGAGGTGAAGAAATTCAAGAACAACCTCAAGGTACAAATGACCTACCTAAGAAATGGAGGTATGTTCACAATCACCCTAAGGAGTTAATTATTGGTGATCCTATGCATGGGGTAAAAACTCGTTCTTCACTTAGAGATGTATTTAATCATTGTGCTTTTGTATCTCATCTTGAACCAAAAACTATTGAAGAAGCTGAAAATGATCATAATTGGATTAATGCAATGCAAGAGGAACTTAATCAATTTGAAAGAAATAATGTTTGGACTTTAGTATCAAGATCTAAAAATTATTCAATAATTGGCACAAAATGGGTCTTTAGGAACAAATTAGATGAGCATGATAATGTAATTAGAAATAAAGCAAGATTGGTTGCTAAAGGATATAATCAAGAAGAAGGAATTGATTTTGATGAGACCTTTGCACCTGTTGCTAGATTAGAAGCCATTAGACTTCTACTTGCATATGCTTGCTTTATGAAATTCAAATTATTTCAAATGGATATCAAAAGTGTATTTTTAAATGGATATATTGCTGAAGAAGTCTATGTAGAACAACCCCCGGGATTTGAAAATCATGCTTTTCCTAATCATGTTTTTAAATTAAATAAAGCTTTATATGGATTAAAACAAGCACCTAGAGCTTGGTATGATAGGCTAAGTAAATTTTTACTAAATAATAGTTTTTCAAGAGGTAATGTAGATACAACTCTCTTTATTAAAAGAAATCAAAATGATATGTTAGTAATACAAATTTATGTTGATGACATAATTTTTGGGTCTACTAATGAATCTCTTTGTCAAGACTTTGCTAAGCTCATGCAGGGGGAGTTCGAGATGAGCATGATAGGAGAACTTACCTTCTTCCTCGGACTCCAAATCAAACAAACAAAAGAGGGAATCTCCATCACCCAAAGCAAGTACACCAAGGAACTACTCAAAAGATTTGGAAAGGAGAACTCCAAACCAATTGGCACACCAATGAGCCCCTCATGTAAGCTTGACAAAGACGATGAAGGTAAATGTGTAGACTTAAAATACTATAGAGGTATGATTGGCTCTTTATTATATTTAACTGCAAGTAGGCATGATATCATGTTTAGTGTTTGCTTGTGTGCTAGATATCAATCAAATCCTAAAGAATCTCATTTGAATGCTGTTAAAAGAATCCTTAGATATTGAATGGTACTCAAACTCTAGGGTTATGGTACTCTAAGGACTCACTAATTGATTTATTAGGATATTCAGATGCTGATTTTGCTGGATGTAGGTTAGATAGAAAAAGCACAAGTGGAACTTGCCAATTTCTTGGAGTTAACCCAATCTCCTGGTTTAGCAAGAAACAAAATTCGGTAGCACTGTCTACGGCTGAGGCCGAATATATTGCAGCCGGAAGTTGTTGTGCTCAAATCTTGTGGATTAAGCAATAACTCAAAGACTTTGGAATCAAACTTAATGAAACACCAATAAGATGTGACAACACAAGTGCCATAAATCTATCTAAAAATCCAATTCAACATTCAAGGTCTAAACATATTGAAATTAGACATCATTTTATAAGAGAACATGTTCAAAATAAAAATATAATTCTTGAATATATTTGCACTGAAAATCAATTAGCTGATATCTTTACAAAGGCCCTTAGTGAGGACAGATTCTGTGAAATTAGGAGAAATCTAGGAATTCTTGATCCATAAGCCTAAATATTTCTCCAATTCAAAGATTTGATGTCAAAAATTCTTTAAGCTCAATTTTATCATCTCTCTTGGTCCTAAATACTCAAGTTTATCATTCTCATAACTTATCATTGAGCAAAATTCCTTCTCCCAAAATTTCAAAATTTTTTGGAATTTATTCATATTTTTTCTGAATTTTTGAGTTTCATGAGTCGACCCCCTTGAGTCGACCCTAT